>NC_056746.1:647226004-647408168 GCF_019279795.1 Protopterus annectens
GTCGACCATCTCAGGTAGACCCATATATATATATATATATATATATATATATATATATATATATATATATATATATATATATATATATATGTATGTATGTATATATATATTATGGATTAAATGTCTAGCACTTACATGAACTGATTTGAAAGATGGTTGTTTGGAAGTTACAGGTAATAATATTGTACCTCTGACCAAGTTATACAACATAATTATACAAATTTGTCAGAGTTACACTTTCAGTTACTCTCACTACATCTGAGCCACAATTACAGCTTTATGTTTTTATACTGCTTTTATGAATGTGTGCAATTTATGAAAATTATTGTTTCAAAAGGGAAATAAGATTTTAAGTGATGCATAATGCTTGCAACTACAGTTGTTTCAGTGGTGTCTGTGATGTATAATATTTGCAACTAAAGTGGTGTTAATGTTGTTTGTTTTTCATGTATATAAATGTAAGATTGCATATGTCATATGTGATAATTTAATAAAGAAGTTTATTGGAAAAAAAGAAGTCTCCTATGTGCACATTAGTTTGGCACATAAAACTTTGTTTGTGTCTTTCAGCTTTTCCCATTTAGGGGTCGCCACAGCGGAACTCCGGTCCGCTAATGATTGGCAGTTGATTTTTACGTACTGGCTTGCTAGGCCTGATGCACAATCTTCTTCGAAGGTACGCCCATTCACGCATGTCTCCACGCAGAAGACGCTCTAGCTGAGAATCGAACCGGACAGCATCTTACTGTAAGGTGACAACGGCACATAAAACTAATATTTAATAAAGTCAAAAGACAGTTTATTTTATTAAATGAGTAGGATAGAGTACCTCCTTTTCAATTTGGCCTAAGAGCTTAAGACCAGTGTTAAGAATTTATTCAATTTATACAAAAGGAAAACTCAGATAGTGAAACTCAAGAACACAGCTCATTGCAATTTGTAGCTTTAAACTGCTATGTCACACAGTAAACAGTATTAGAAGATAAGGATAGAAAGACTGAAAACTGTCAAAGTTACTAGGCTGTGTTCATTAATTTATATGCTGATTTATATCACCAATGATATGCAGAATTGTTTACATCATATGAAAATACTGAATTTCTAATACTACATCAAGGGCATTCACACCCAAAACTGGGAAAAAAAATGTTTTCACCACATCTTGATGTTCTCTACAAATCTAATGGATCTGTATCATGTGACCTGTGTTTTTATACCATCAAAATGGTATAATGCAAGCTACTGTATTAACAGGCTTTTCCTTTCTAGCCAAGGTTTCTTATCCTACACTGTTTTCTTTGTCCCCATAAAATGTCAGGAATACAAAATATTTTATGTTCATTGGTTATTGAATTCCTGTTTTTTTACTATGTCTAGCAAAATGTAATTTTGTTTCATTGACTTCTTTTGAATCTATTTTTGGCCACCTTCTTATGATGATGTCTCCTTAGAAGCATTTTCAGGTACATTTGAATGTTCAGATTAAAACAGCTTCTAATGAAGTTGCTTTTGTTCACCCTCATAACTACATATGATGAGGTATAAATCTAGTCATCTGTCTTACATAACTTACTCTTAAAGCAGCTGACTTTGCTGTCTCTACTTAGGTTTAAGACTTTTGATGTTTTAGTGGCCTGATAGCTAGATTACTGTAGTCAGAACTAATGCCCTTCAAAATCTATGTATTTTCTCAAGTCTGACATTGTTCTGTAGTTACTGTTCCCCACACTACTGGTGTGTTGCAAGCCAAAACTGCATACATAATTGTCAGGCTCTGGATTGCATTGCATAAGTGGAAATTCCTTAAGATTCCAAGAGCAGGCTAAGTTATTTCTTACACTTATTTCACTGAACTGCACTTCTCAAACGCTTATAATTGTGCTATACAGTTGATCTACTATATTTTTGCACTGTTATAAAGCTTTTTTTATTGTTTCACTGCATTTATGTACTGTTTTATACTGTTTTAACATTAATTAACTGTAAACTGCTTTTTCATACTGAGATTTGTATTTTCTGTTTGTGAGTACTCTATCCAAACTTTTCTGTGCATTTTTGTCTGTTACAGTTAAAAGCATTCTCGAGTCTGCTCCTTGATCTGTTTAAAACTTTCATTTAGTGGCTACAGCTAGGAACTGTAATTTTTCCCACCCACCCTTCCTAGTGTTGTGTGTTCTTATACTTGGTGGCTTTGCAGTTGCCCGCCCATACTGTATATTTGATCTGTGACACTCCTCCCAGTCTAGTGTCATTAGTTCACTCAATCTAATAGAGAACATTTGTGAAGGCCAACCCACTCAGATTCTTAACGTTGAATTGACTTCTGTTCCAGCTTTCTCCATTTCCACTTTACTGGAAAAAAAAATTCTAAGCTTGCTTCCCCCCTTTCCTGTGGCAGGTCAGATACGGATTTGCTGTGTCCAGGACTGTTTGTGAGCTCCTAAGCCCCCCCCCACACACACACACACTTAACTGGGGTTAAACTATTCCTGGCGCCATAACGTCTGTTCTTCAAAATTTCCCTTGCAACTAACCAGCTTTTTAGTTTTAGCACTCATCTGTTTCTTTGAACTCAGCACTTGTTCAGAACTCATTGTAAGCACTAAATAAGTTACAAATTGCTACAGCACTCAACTTTCCTCACTTGTCTAGAAGAAAACAGTTTTTAGTACTTAATAAATAAGCACCTATTCAGGCATGTCTAAAGGTCAGCTCCCGGTGTTTTCTCCTGTCTACCTGATGAATCTAGGCAACTTGGGACAATGAATGCAGCAATTGCCTCATGTACACAGACAACCCTCTCCTCCTACCACCCAACACTACGACTTGTGAGAGATGCACTTATATAGCCAGACTGGAAGCAAAGCTCTCTTCATCAAAGACTGGTCTAGACAGTCAAGAGAAGAAGGTAAACACTTGCACCGCATCACACTCATCACATAGTCCCTCAAAACCTACACCACCAAAACACACACACAGAACCACAAAACACACACCTACATTCATGGTGGCTCTCAGTACAAATCTGCCCAAACAACAGAGACCTCCAAAGCAGAAATGCAAGCAACCTCCACCCCCCAACACAACCCAAATGACACATAGCCCACATACTCAGTGTGCCACTAAAATACAGCCCATAAGGCATAATATACCCAACACTCTAGTCATAGGTGACTCTATAGTCAGGCACACTGATGTTCCACTCACCAGGCTAAACAAGGAAAAAGTTACTGTCAGCTGCCTGTCAGGTGCCAGGATCCGCCACATAACGCATGCACTCAGGTCACTCCACAACAAGTACAGATATAACTCTGTCATTGTCCATGTTGGTGTGAATGACCTGAGACGTACCTCCCTGGACTACATGAAAAGAGACATGGAGGAGCTCTCTGATCTTGTAGCCCAGGCCGGTATGACCCTAGCCCTGAGTAGCATCCTGCCATCACCCAGAATGACACCACAGTACAAGGACAAAATGACTGACTTTAACAATTGGCTAAGCTCCTGGTGTCATTCTAAGGGAATCCAGTATCTGTCTGCCTGGGATGACATGATCGACAGACCACTCTGCTTTGCCAGAGATGGCCTGCACCCGTCGCTCTTGGGATTCCGGATACTGGCAAATGCTCTTGCCACCCCATAGTGCCTTCTTTAGGCAAAGTTTAAATGACAAATTCACCACAGTAACAGGTACAAGCAAGCAAAATCGGAGGGTAATGCTACTCAATGCTAGAAGTCTAAACCTCAAAATGCACTCACTCAAGGCACTCCTTAAAATGGAGAACATTGACATCTGTGCAGTGACAGAGACGTGGTTCAAAGCTACAGAGAGCACCCCTGCATTACCAGGCTATAATTCATACCACACCTTTCAGCCACCAAACCCGGACTGAAACACTAAAGGTGGAGGTGTGTCCATATTCATTAAGGATATCCACACCTCCAAGCTAGTTGCTCAGCATAATGCATCCGAGATTATCCAAGTTCAACTAACTCTGGGCAAAACCGCAATCCAGATTGTAGCTTGCTACAGACCCCCCCCCCCACCATGCCCCAGGATTCCCACTCCTCTTTTCTTGATACACTGAAAAATATTAAGGTACAACTCAACACTCTAATAATGGGTGATTTCAACTACCTTACCATTAACTGGGAAAACTACTCATGTACCAACTCTTTTGCTCAATGTTTTCTGGAAATCATCAATTCCAATGCTTTGAATCAACTTATCCACACCCCCACCAGGGGCAGCAATATCCTAGACCTGGTCATCACCAACATGGGTTCCACACCAGAAGTCACCTCCTCGTCAGTCAGATCCGACCACAAGCTAATCACCCTAGACATCCACATCCCGCTCCCACCCCCCCACCCCAATTAGGAAAACAACTGTAAAAAATTTCTCCAAAGCCAACTTCCTGCTTCTTAAGACAGAAGTGGCAAACTTCACGACACCCATGCAGATAGACAATAGAGGTACGACTGCTGAATCCTACACAAATGCACTTTATAAGCACTTACAAGAGTGCATGGATCGTGCTATCCCTAACAGAACCAAGATGCTATCCTCCAAAAAAAGGAAGCCAATCTGGTGGTCTTCTGCCATAAACACACTCGACAACAGAAGAAAGAAACTGTTGCAAAAAAGAGTAAAATCCCACAATTGGAGGAACTCCCTGGTCAGCCTCAGTAAGAAGCTGAGATCCCTCATAAAATCCTCCAAAGCTAGTTATGAAAACAAAATTGCCACTGATTCTAAAGACAACCACAAAACATTCTATAGCTATGTCAAAAATCTCAATGGCAACGCTCAGATCTGCTCTGAGTTACAGCACAATGACACTAAATATACAGAAACAACTGATATTGCCAACATCCTGGCAGATAGGTTCAGTGCTAACTTTACCCCCCTCTCACCCACTAAAGGGCCCATCTTTATACCAGAAGAATGCAAAGTTCCTGTAATCATGGCTGCACAGGTAAAAACTTCACTCTCCAAAGCCAAGAACACAGCATTCATGGGACCTGACAACATCCCAGGCTGCCTTCTACATGAACTACAGAATGAACTGGCACCCCGTGTGCCCATTGAATGGCGCACCACAACAATTATCCCACTCCACAAAGGGGGGGGCCACAACAGACCCCGGGAACTACCGCCCCATTAGCCTGACGAGCCTCGTCTGCAAGGCCATGGAACGTATCATCATGGAACTCATAAACAAAGACATTGGAGATCTCCAAACTCTGGACCCCACACAGTTTTGGTTTGTAAAAGGCAGATCATGTCTCCTAAACCTGATAGACTTCTTTGAAGTAGTCACCAAAGCCATAGATGAGGGTAAGGTGGTTCAAACAGCCTATCTAGATCTTGCCAAGGCATTCGACACCATCCCCCACTCTGGAATTATAGATAAACTCACTAAACTAGGTATAAATCCCTATGTCACAATATGGGTTGCCAACTGGCTTACTGAAAGAACCCACACCGTGAAAGTAGCAGACTCCAAATCAGACTTCAGACCAGTGACAAGTGGAGTACCACAGGGTTCAGTCCTGGGTCCTCTCCTGTTTGGTATCTACTTCTCTGAAGTACAGGCTAACACAGAAGGTCTTTGGCTAACTAAATTTGCAGATGACTGCAAACTAGGAGCCATAATTGAAACTCCTAATGATGTGGACATCCTACAAAAGGGCCTCACTGAGACAGATGCCTGGTGTCAAAGACATGGTCTCAAGCTCAATGCCAAAAAGTGCATTGTCATTCCCTTTGGTAAAATCTCTGTACCCATGAACTACCACATAGGCAGTAGTCTACTTAACACCGAAAGTGTGATAAGAGACCTTGGGACACAGGTGGACAGTAGTCTCTCCTTTGAAAATCACATCGCCACAGTGGTCAGGAAATCCTTCTACGTGGCACACCTCATCACAAAAGGTTTCTCATCCAGAAAAAAAGAGGTCATTGTTCCCCTCTACTCATCACTCATTAGACCCTTTAAAGAGTACAACGCCCCTTTTGGTATGTACCTCACAAGACATCTACAACAACTGGAAAGGCCGCAAAAATACCTCGCAAAGAGCATTACTGGCCTCAAACAGATGCCTTACGCAGACCGACTCAAAAAACTCCAGCTTTACTCCGTCGCATATCGCCTACTCAGAGGCGATCTCTGCCTAACATACAAAACTATGTCAAATCCAGAGCTGTTGGACATGCTCCACTTAAAGAAATCCCAATCCCGCCGAGCTACACGCTCTAGGGAACTAAACCTTGTCACCACAATAAACAGAACATGCTGGAGGGATAGATTCCTGTCCCAGAGACTTCCCATACTCTGGAACAGACTACCTATCTATGTCAAACAGAGCTCCTCATTAGCACTCTTCAAGAAAAATCTTGATGATTGGATGGGTAATAGGAAATTCACCCCGGGGAACCCTTCTGTGGTTCTGCTTGACAGGGGCACAGGAAAATAATTTTCTTGGATGGCAAAAGCCAGGGTACCTTTTTGGCTGGGCTTGTATAGGCCCTAGGGCCAATAGCCTAGTACCTACCTATGAACCTATGAACCTAAATGATGCTGTGACAAACACCATTAGGGATGATTTTATAAAAATGCATAATGATGTGCACAAAAACTACAGAAACATGCTTAGGCATGAATCAAAGGGTCATCATTTTCTTTTCTTGTGACACTCTTATTATTGGACTAAATAAAAATCAAACCAATTTGTAAAGAGAAAAAAAATGTCATTTCAGTTGAGTTGTCTTTTAATGAAGAAATGAAAATAGTCATATTATGCAGAGGGTAATTTTACAAAGTAAGCACAAAGTGTATTTTTAGTGGTAGTTATAAAAAATGACATATTCCATATGTCCTACTGCTGCAAAGTGCTCATTACATTGTATGCTACATAACTTGTCGGTACAATTATCCTGTATATAGTGTACAGAGTACAGCAAAAAAAAAAAAAAATGACCATACAATGTTTCTTTATTGAACAGTCATTTGCTTCACAAAAATGTAGATAAACCTCTTAGGTACTTTGCTTAAATGCCTTTATACTTCATGTATTGTAAATCTATGTTACTTTCAGCCCAATGTTACCAGTGGCTTCTAGATATTCTGAAATTCTTATTGTGGCTGTCACTTCTTGATTTTTAGACTTTTACCATGTGTTAACATTAAATTAATGTGCCAGCTCCTCACACCTTATGGGGCATTTTGAGGTTTTCAATATTGAATCTTTAGTACTATCTTAAAAAAGGTGCAACATGCGTCTGTGTAAATAAAACTAAAAATATACAGGTATACAGGGGCGGCTTGTGGTATTGGACTGCCGGACTGCAGCCCTCCCACCTAGGAAAGAAAGAAAAAAAATCTGTTAAACTAAAAAACAAAAAAAAAAACCACGAGTCCAGACTGCAGTCCGGATAAAGAAGCACAGGTACCCAGCAATCTTTGCTGCAAATGCACCCAGGAATCATTGCGGGAATGACTGCACAGAAGAGGAGGTTTGGACTGCATCGGCTGCAGGCAAATCCAATCAGGACTAAGAGGTGAGTGCAAATTCAATCAGGACTAAGAGGTGAACTGCTCTCGCTGGCTTTTCATTGCGCGGGCTCATTCAGGAGGTAGGTGTAGCAGGGTTTGGTCGCTGGCTGGATTGCTCAATGTTGCGGGTGGATTTTGGTGCTTGGTCAGACATGATACATCATCAGGTAAGTGAGTATTGCTGGAGGGATTTGCTGTTTATGGTCGCTGGAGGGATTTGCTGTTTATGGTCGCTGGAGGGATTTGCTGTTTATGGTCGCTGGAGGGATTTGCTGTACATGGTTGCTGGAGTGTGTGTGCGTGATTTGCTGTTTATGGTCACTGGAGTGTGTGTGTGTGTGATTTGCTGTTTATGGTCGCTGGAGTGTGTGTGTGTGATTTGCTATTTATGGTCACTGGAGTGTGTGATTTGCTGTTCATGGTCGCTGGAGTGTGTGATTCGCTGTTTATGGTCACTGGAGTGTGTGTGTGTTTTGCTGTTTATGGTCACTGGAGTGTGTGATTTGCTGTTTATGGTCGCTGGAGTGTGTGATTTGCTGTTCATGGTCGCTGGAGTGTGTGATTTGCTGTTTATGGTCGCTGGAGTGTGTGATTTGCTGTTTATGGTCACTGGAGTGTGTGATTTGCTGTTTATGGTCGCTGGAGTGTGTGATTTGCTGTTTATGGTCGCTGGAGTGTGTGATTTGCTGTTTATGGTCGTTGGAGTGTGTGTTTATGGTCGCTGGAGTGTGTGTGTGTATGGTCGCTGGAGTGTGTGTTTATGGTCACTGGAGTGTGTGTGTGTGTTTATGGTTGCTGGAGTGTGTGTTTATAGTCGCTGGAGTGTGTGTGTGTGTTTATGGTCGCTGGAGTGTGTGTTTATAGTCGCTGGAGTGTGTGTGTGTGTGTTTATGGTCGCTGGAGTGTGTGTTAATGGTCGCTGTTGTGTGTGTGTGTGTTTATGGTCGCTGGAGTGTGTGATTTGCTGTTTATGGTCGCTGGAGTGTGTGATTTGCTGTTTATGGTCGTTGGAGTGTGTGTTTATGGTCGCTGGAGTGTGTGTGTGCATGGTCGCTGGAGTGTGTGTTTATGGTCACTGGAGTGTGTGTGTGTGTTTATGGTCGCTGGAGTGTGTGTTTATAGTCGCTGGAGTGTGTGTGTGTGTTTATGGTCGCTGGAGTGTGTGTTAATGGTCGCTGTTGTGTGTGTGTGTGTTTATGGTCACTGGAGTGTGTGTTTATGGTCGCTGGCGTGTGTGTCTATGGTCGCTGGCGTGTGTGTTTATGGTCACTGGAGTGTGCTGTTTATGGTCGCTGGAGTGTGTGATTTGCTGTTTATGGTCGCTGGAGTGTGTGATTTGCTGTTTATGGTCGCTGGAGTGTGTGATTTGCTGTTTATGGTCACTGGAGTGTGTGATTTGCTGTTTATGGTCACTGGAGTGTGTGTTTATGGTCACTGGAGTGTGTGTGTGTGTTTATGGTCGCTGGAGTGTGTGTTTATGGTCGCTGGAGTGTGTGTGTGTGTTTATGGTTGCTGGAGTGTGTGTTTATAGTCGCTGGAGTGTGTGTGTGTGTTTATGGTCGCTGGAGTGTGTGTTTATGGTCGCTGGAGTGTGTGTTTATGGTCACTGGAGTGTGTGTGTGTGTGTTTATGGTCACTGGAGTATGTGTTTATGGTCGCTGGAGTGTGTGTCTATGGTCGCTGGCGTGTGTGTCTATGGTCGCTGGCGTGTGTGTTTATGGTCGCTGGCATGTGTGTTTATGGTCGCTGGCATTGTGTTATGGTTGCTGGCATGTGTGTTTATGGTCGCTGGCATGTGTGTTTATGGTTGCTGGAGTGTGTGTTTATGGTCACTGGAGTGTGTGTGTGTGTTTATGGTCACTGGAGTGTGTGTTTATGGTCGCTGGAGTGTGTGTCTATGGTCGCTGGCGTGTGTGTCTATGGTCGCTGGCGTGTGTGTTTATGGTCACTGGCATGTGTGTTTATGGTCGCTGGCATTGTGTTTATGGTCGCTGGCATGTGTATTTATGGTCGCTGGCATGTGTGTTTATGGTCGCTGGAGTGTGTGTGTGTGTTTATGGTCGCTGGAGTGTGTGTTAATGGTCGCTGTTGTGTGTGTGTGTGTTTATGGTCACTGGAGTGTGTGTTTATGGTCGCTGGCGTGTGTGTTTATGGTCGCTGGAGTGTGTGTTTATGGTCGCTGGAGTGTGTGTGTGTGTTTATGGTTGCTGGAGTGTGTGTTTATAGTCGCTGGAGTGTGTGTGTGTGTGTTTATGGTCGCTGGAGTGTGTGTTTATGGTCGCTGGAGTGTGTGTTTATGGTCACTGGAGTGTGTGTGTGTGTTTATGGTCACTGGAGTGTGTGTTTATGGTCGCTGGAGTGTGTGTCTATGGTCGCTGGCATGTGTGTCTATGGTCGCTGGCGTGTGTGTTTATGGTCGCTGGCATGTGTGTTTATGGTCGTTGGCATTGTGTTATGGTTGCTGGCATGTGTGTTTATGGTCGCTGGCATGTGTGTTTATGGTCATGCTTGCCTGTGTGTGTGTGTGTGTGTGTGTGTGTGTGTGTGTGTGTGTGTGTGTGTGTGTGTGTGTGTGTGTGTGTGTGTGTGTGTGTGTGTGTGTGTGAAAATGCCCCAGTTACAATATACTGGTGGTTAGACTCATGGTGGTGTGGTAGGGAACACCTCAGGCTTGAACCCTGTACCTTGTATGCAGGTGTTAAAGACCTGAATTCCCTATCCACCACCATTTGTAAAAAAAATTGCAGATTTTTGCCTCATATTTGATCTGATCTATTCCTCATAATATCTGTGTTTTTTTAATATTGCAATGCTTGAAATTTGATGGTGCAGTGGTAGCATTATTGCCTCACAGTTGCAGGTTCTTGGGTTTGATTCTTGGCTGGGGTGCCTTCTTTTTGGGGGGGGTCTGTATCTTCTCCCTGTGTTTGTGTGGGTTTGCTTTTGTGTCCTCCCATGTTACAAAGACATGTCTGCATTATTTCTTCCTGGGCCTCTGCTGAGAATTGTTTTTTTTGTTCCAGGTCAGACTGTCCTGATTAACAAATTGACAGGCATTTGAATTTCAGACTTCAGGTTTCTGAATGTTTACTTCCTTACATATTTGATGGTGCAGTGGCAGTATTGTTGCCTCACAGCTATAGGTTTTTCTGGTTTGATTCTTGGCTGGGGAGCCTTCTATGTGGAGTCTGCATCTTATCCCTGTGTTTGTGTGGGTTTGCTCTGGTGTCCTTACATATTTGATGGTGCAGTGGCAGTATTGTTGCCTCACAGCTATAGGTTTTCTGGTTTGATTCTTGGCTGGGGTGCCTTCTGTGTGGAGTCTGCATCTTATCCCTGTGTTTGTGTGGATTTGCTCTGGTGTCCTGCCATTTTACAAAGACATGTGTCTACAGTATTTCTCCCTGGGCCTCTGCTGAAAATTGTTTTTGTTCCGTCAGAAGTAAAATTGACAGGCATTTGAATTTCAGACTTCATATTCTTCAGAAAATACATAGTATAACAACTTTTTATTCTAGCAATAAATATATAGTAACACAACCTGTTATTATAGCATTTTTTTAAGTTTATAAGATGACTATTTGAAATGTGTCCTTATTTTTGGGACTGTAATACCCTGTTATTGGCTTTGTCCAGGTTTTTTGTGCTAAGGTTGACAGCTATGGCAAGAACTGAATTCACTGAATATGTTTGAGGGCTGTATTCCCTCATTACTGGGTTTGTCCAGGTGTTTTGTGCTAAGAGGTTGACAGCTATGGTGAGAACTGAATTCATTAAATGATAGCCATTTAAGTTTCAGTCTTCCTCTCTTTCACAAAGCAGCTGATTTGGCGTAGTGGTATGTTGCTCTTGACTGTTTTGCACAGGGACCTTGGCAGTAAAATGTACGGTGGTAACACAGCATTTTTCTTTCACAAAGCAGGTGATTTGGCATAGTGGTATGTTGTTCTGACTCTTTTGCACAGGGACCTTGGCAGTAAAATGTATGATGGTAACACAACATTTTATTCTAGCAGCTTTCCAAGATTATACAAGCAATGTTTAATGTGTCCCTGGTTTTTGCCCTTTTGACCCACCCCAATAAAGTTGGCTTTTTCCAGACTTCTTGTGCTGGCAAGTTGAGATGCAGTTGAGTATTGCGTAGATTTTACAAGGAGCTGAGAGCTGCAGGGGAAGAGAAGTTTAGTGCTGATTATGGTAAGTTGGCTCGCATTGCTAATAGCACAACAGGTTGTGTACTTGCTTTTGATGCAGAAGATTGTTGGTTCTACTCCCATAAGGGGTGAATGCTGCCGTACTGAAAGTTATGATACTAACTATGAGCCTGTTATCAGTTTGCCATCCATTTCCTATTGCAATATTACTAGCTTATTTTTAATGTAATTTAGGCAATTTATTCCTCAGGGGCATCAGACACTTTATTTTTCGATGAAGCCATGAAATATAAAGGTGATTGCTAACAGCAACCTCTTCATTACAGATTTATTTAACGTGGAATTATTTAGATTACTTTTTTACTACTTCAGAGATTGTACATATTTACTGATAATGGTGGACTGTAGAATTGTGCATATTTACTGATAATAGTGGACTGTAGAAGTTTGAGTAGACTTTTATGATGGAAATGTTCTGAATTGGGCAGTTTTGTTTCATTGTTTACTGGAAAAATGTTCAAAGCAATAGGAAGGTGTATCAAAGAGCACATGTATGTTTCATATGCAAGGGGCCTATGATTTGAAAACAGCCCAGAATTAATTTTTATCTACCACGGGTAAAGTGTATTTTCTTTGAATGTGGGTTTTAATGTTGTTTCAATGAATGTGAGTTTCAAGGGCAGAGAAGTTTTAATGCCAAGTTTGTTTAGCAGATGTCTTAGTGTTTGTGCTGTAAAATACAAAATAAAACTTTCAAATGAAGTCCAACTCATCATAGAAGTAAAGCAGTATGCACATTAGTGTTTATGGTAAATGGAGTGAAATAGCCAAGTAATGGTTCATTGGAATGGCTGCAGAGGCTCCATTCAACCATGATTTTGTCAGGGGGGAAGGGCAGCAAACTCAGACAGGCCCAGCTGAACTATATCTCCCAACTGTCCAGATTTTCAAAGAATGAATAGATTCTTGCTTCTTATTTTGGTTTGTTCTTCATAAAATTTGTAGTTTTCTGGCAAATCATTTAGGAATTAAGTCACTGAATAATGATACACTGAGTTTCAGACTTCATAACCTTCAGAAAAATGCATGTTAAAGTAAGAGCTGTTCTATCAATTGTCTCAATTTATACAAGAGCAATTTTTAGTACTGTTTATATGTTCCCCCAATATATTTGGCCTTGTTCAGATTTACTGCATTAACAGGTTGAGAGGTACATGCAAATAAATTGCTTTATAGAATTAGGCATAGCCAACCTCTCAACTGTCCCCGATTTTGGCTCAAAATGTTGTTCTTCCCCCTAATAATCCCTCCGCAAAATAGCAATTTTGGAAGAAAACATGGAGGGTTTACAATTAAGAAATAACTGTAATAATCAAGTTATAGATTACTTGAAATGCGTGTAGATTCTTTTATTTTGTCAGCTGCTCAAGTTAGCAGTACTAATATTAAAGTGTCCCTTCTTTGACAGGTTCCAGGTGTATTGTGTGGCTATTTTATATTTTTGCATCACATTTTTGGTCCATTTTTCATAAAATTGTGTTTTTTGGCAAATTAGTGACAAATCACTAAAGACTGAAGTTAGAAAATGACAGACATTTGAGTTTCAGATTTTATACCCTTCAGAAAATTCATACTAATGCAAGACCTATTCTATTATCTTTCTAAGTTTATTAGAGCAATATTTAAAAATTGTCCTTATTTTTGGGCCTTTGTCCCACTTCTGTGTATGGCTTTGTCCAGATTTCTTGCTCTGAGGTTGAGAGGTATGACAAATGTGTCAGGGCCATCACAGTCAGCCAGAGACATTTCAAATTGTGACATACTTGTTGCACCCCACTCCCCCATGTAGTGACTCTGGATGTGTCCAAGCAAGGCAAGGAGTAGTTATGCAGTGCAAATATGCAGTGTGTCCCCCCCATCCAAGGTAGAGACAAGTACTACAGTGGCTTTTCATCTGTCCTTGATTTTGCAGAACGGTCTGGTTTCTGTCATATTATTGTACTGTTGATTTATGCTTATTACTCAGATTTATGCTTATTACTCAAAGTGCCTGTTGCTCTGTGTTTAAGTAGCAATGCTTTAATGACCATAAGGTAAGCTTGTCTGAGATCGTAAGATGCAAGTAAGCTTTAATAAGCATACTGTTAAAGAATTGCCAACAATGAAAGCCTTTCTGTTGTTGCCATGCAGAGAATACTTGACTAGATAATGTATAAGCCTTTGGTATTAAAGGACAGGATTCCATTATTTTAAAAGCTCATTACACTTGTTGGAGACTTCCAGTCATCTCTACAGACTTTACCCGTAAACGAAACAGAATGCCAATCATGTGTGGTCCATAACCTGTACAGTAATCCTTTAAGCAATGTATCTTGAGCTTGTTTCTTGTTTGCTTTTCATTTTTTACTTTGATCATGTTTTCCCCATGAAACAAGTAGATAGTTGTCAGGCAGCAGGTCTTTTTTGGATAAGAAACATTTTTACAAGTGGGGGCATCACAGAGATTTCTACTTTCAGCATGTTACTTGGTACTTTAATAAAGCTGAATATAAATTATAATTAGAACTGCAGTGCAAGGAGAAGTGGTTTGAGTTGAGTGCTTCTGGTTTTTCTTATACTTGATTTTGACTGGCATTCCAGTAATGTATTTAAAAAGTAATTTATTTTTTCATGCCTCACAACCTTTTGTTTCCATCTAGATAATAAGTAAGCTGTCATGCAGCCAATGCATTGAAATATTTTTATTCTTCTACACTTATTTTTGTCTTGATTGGACTCTCATAATGATGGTTTGCCACCCAGGGCAGCGTATTTAATTAAAGTTTTTGTGGTTTTGAGCATAACTCCTCCCCTTTCTAGTTGACCACACCCCTTCATCTTGACTCCACCCATTCAGCTGTCTCCTGCAGCCCCCCTTTGATTTGAAGTCACCAGCCGCCACTGCAGGTATATTATGCACACTAGAACTTACGTTAGGATATGTATTTGTGTTTAAACATCATGTGTGTCACATGTTAAAACAATGAGAAAACATATCTGAAACATTTTTAGATGTCATACAGGCACAATGTTTTTTGTGTCTGATACCATCCTGGCAACTCATCAAAAAGTCTGTTTTGGTTATATACTAATGGGGTAAATCCCATGCATGAATGTGATGTGCAAGTGTCTTGTTTGTATGAATAGTTTAGGACTGATATTTCAAATGCTCTGTACGTTGTACAGAAGAGTTTCTATGTTATAATGGTGAATGTGTGTATGGAAATTGCATGATTACAGAGTGTGTTAGGTGACTAGTGTATTATGGATTCTGTGTTTGGAAACTGTGTGACACAATAACCTTTTTTCCAAGGTAGTGGCAACCACAGTTAGCATATTAATTTTAAGAAGCGGGAGGGTCCTTTCCACTCATAGGAAATAGCTTGAGTGAATGTTTGGTTGTCTGTGAGTTTGTGTATTGTGTTTGTGTGTGTGTGTGTGTGCGTGTGTGTGTGTGTGTGTGTGTGTGTGTGTGTGTGTGTGTGTGTGTGTGTGTGTGTGTGTGTGTGTGTGCATAATAGTTGTATCTGTTTGTACGCATGCTTTCAGTGGAGTGTTGGGAGTGTTCAGCAATCAGAAATGCATGTTACAATACAATTGCCTCAGAAAAAAACTGATTCAGAAGTATATTTATTGAGGTCCATTTGACATAGTCAAATGTCAATTTTTTAAATGTGTGCTGTGTTCATGAAATTGGTCAAATGAATGTAGTTTCAAGTGCAATGTTAGTCGAGTTCTACACACTCATTGAATGAAGGAAGACAGCTTGTGTCAGGTAAGTGGGGTTTCTGTTGTTTTTGCACAACCCTTTGGATAAACCAAAGTTATGGGATTAGGAGTTAAGGATAGTGCAGTATGCTGACCACTCTTGTATGCATAGCTGGCCTTAGGCATAGACCAACTGGGCGGCCGCCTAGGGCACCGCTCTAGCAGGGGTGCTTTTCCACTATTTATGTGGTGTAGTAAGACAAGGATGGGGGCACCAGGAAGTGTGGTAGGGGCGCCGTGGAGCCCTTTAGCCTAGGGCACCAGTTAACCTAAGGCCACTCCTGCTTGTATGTGATTTGGAATCTGGCTCTCTTGGCAAGCCATGTTTTGGTCACCAACCAACATTTCATTTGCCAGACAGAAGTCTAGAATGATCTCTCCTTCTTTATTCTTGTTGCTCCACCAGTGTGGACCAAAGCAGTCCTCATATCATGTTCTGTCTCTCTTGATATGTATTCAAGTCCCCATTATCAACACCATCTCAGTTTGCCTCACTTCATCTAGCAGGTCTTGTAACTGTTATCTGCATGCACTCTTTTTCTCACTAATATCACCCTGCTGTAAAGCATAGGCTGAGATTATGAATACTGGCCTGTCTCTATGCCAGAGTCTGACTTACAAGAGTCATACTAATTCTGATGACAGAAGAGATATGTTTGGTTCTCTAAATCTGCTTTGACTAGACAGCAATTCCAGATCAAGGACAATTATTCCTCCATGGAAAATGAACAAAATATCGGCTCAGTGGTTAAAATGTTCACCTCAGCCCTACAAAGTCCATTGACAAATCCTGACTGCCAGTCACTGTCTATGTAGATATTGCATATTTTCCAGAAGTCTGGGGTGATTTTTCTACACATTTCAACTTCTTCACCAAAACATTTAGCTGAATCAATTCTAAATTGTCCACATGTATTGCATTTAGTTTTGAAAAAAAGTCCAGGTCATGGCTGAAAAAGACATGAGAAAGACAAACTCACTAATTCTGTTAACATTTTAAAAAAGGTATAAAAATCATGTGTGTAATATCTAGTCATATGATTCAGCTGATTTAGTGGTAAAAAAGATTGACTGTAAGGATATAGTTTTTATCTAGGGTTCCTACAGATCCTATTTTGCTGCCATCTAACACTACAATAAGTAATCTGTTTCTTAGCTTTAAGCCAAATACACTTAGTAAGGTTTGTTGTCAGTGTTATAATAAAAAAATTTCAATAGCAGCTTGGATGTGTGTGTGTGTGTATGTGTGTGTGTGTGTGTGTGTGTGTGTGTGTGTGTGTGTGTGTGTGTGTGTGTGTGTGTGTGCGTGTGTGCGTGTGTGCGTGTGTGCGTGTGTGTGTGTGTGAAGTTAATGTATCTTGTCTTGTTTTTTAGCTCAGCAAAAATGTCTACAGATCCTGCCAAACTTGTGTTGTGTGTTTTCTTCAATAAGGATATTTTTGTAAATAAAGAAGGAAACGTGCTTACTTACATTATGTTCAAAAGATCATAGGAAGTAAACAGAAATTGAGTCTGATTACCATTTTTCCAGTACCCAACCTCAGACTGTACCTCAAGGAGGGCTAGGCCAATCAAGCCAGGGGTGAATTTGTGAACACCCATCTAATCCTCTCTTTCCTGTTTGGAGGAAGATAATGTACAGCATTGCTTAATTTGCAGTGGGGTTTTATTCCAGAACTGGGGAAGGTTGTGTGTAATGTACCTGTCACTCCACCTTGTTTTATTTATCTCTAGTGAAGATCTAGATCCCAAGTTCTGGCCTGGCATTTGTGGGACTATTTGATTTATGGATATACAAAAAACCCAGACCATTGGGTCTCTAATAGCTTGGAAGGCAAGGCATAGAGCTCCTCTCAGGAGTCTATAAGATACTGAATATAGGCACAGTGTTTCCAGCCCTTTCTGATATCTTAGGGTATTAAGCCAGTGATTTTCTTAATTAGAAACCTTTGGGGTATTTCTAGTTGTTTGATATGTCTAGTGAGGAACATCCCAATGGTGCATCGTATCCAGTAACTGACCTAATCAAAGCTGAATATTAGGGGGCATGACTTCTTTAGAGCTGGGTGATACTCATTTGGCAATCAACTGTTCTAAGTAAAAGAATCTTCTGACTTCTGTCATTACATGACAATCAAAGAAGAGAATTATCAACCCAAGTTCCAAGGTGTTTAGCAACATTCTCACTTTGGACTGGAGTGTTGTCTATTTTGTATTCTGGGAGAAGGGTTATCTACTAAATGTGAAAACTGTACTTCTTAACATTTAATTTGATCCCATTTTTGGTACACCTGATATTTATAAGTGTAAGTTCTTGCTAAAGGGCTTGGATGTGAACGTGTGACTTGACAATGACTCCCAGTTAACAGTCATCTTCAAATTTGGTTAGCCAGAGGTCTTCTTGGTTTTTGGTCAGGGTATCAGAAAAGTAAATGCCAAACAAAAGCAGTAGCAACATAAAGCCCTGTAGGGCACCATTGGTTGCCTTCATACTCTCTGATGAGGCACCTGCTACCCAAACTGTGTGGGTTCTGTTTTCTAGCCAGTTTGCTATTCACTCTACCACTTAGGGAACTATTTGTAATGTATTAAGCTTACCAAGTATGCCAGCATGGAAGATGGTGTCACATGTCATGATCAGGTTAAGGAGATGCAATATGGACAACATGACCACTGTCAATAGCTTGTATTATTATTTTAAAGAACTTGACCAGATTCATTAGACAGGCTTTACCCTTAACAAAGTCAAATTGCTGCAGGTTTAGCCTGATATAATTTTAATACCATAGCTTATCAGGTCAGTTATAATGTGTAGTTTATAATGTTAGTTATAATATGTTCCCTAAGACTTGCCAGGCTGATGGGGGCTTATAATTCCTTGGGTCAGTGGTGGGCCACCCTTGATGAGTGGCATTACTATTGCTGTGAGTCAAACTTCAGGGACACAGCCAGTGGATAAACTCAGGTTAAATAGTTTAAGGAGTGTGTCTGTCAGGGATTGTTTAGTTCTATTTCAATAGCATGTTCTCATCTAGCTGACATGAGATATCTGAATAGTAATTTGTCACATTTACAGAGTAGTAAGTTAGCTATTACATGTATCCTTGACAAAAATAGATTTGCCCTTATACAGAGGGTTATGCTATAAAGTCTGTTACTTATTTACTTAATAAGCGAAGGTGCCAAAAAGCTGATTGGCAGTCATATTATTTATGTCAGTGGGCCAGAAAGGCTTTATGCCTACAACACTATATCTTGTGCATACCATATTATTTCTTGTTTTGCAGCAAATGTGATGATGTATACCCCATTAAATTACTTGTAAAGAGGTTTTTACTTTCCCATGCCACAGTATCGCTTACGTAGTCAATACTTTTGGTACTTTATCCAGCCTATACAAGAATTTTATATTCTCTGTTCAACACATTAATTAGATTATTCTACGGTATAATCATTTTTAATGAAGACTTATTTTCATTGAGAGATAGTATTTGAACAAATGCTGACTGTGAGTCTGATTCCAAAAGACATGCTCTCAGTTTAAATGACCACATGCAATGAGAGCAGGTCTTTTGGAATCTGGCCCCCAGTATAAGGCTGTGTATAGATAAGCCTTACACTGAAGTTAGTCACTTAACACTTAGAGCAAGTCTTTTGGAATCAGGGCAGACTTGCACAGAGAGCAGCTCTTTTGGAATCTGGCCCCATGTGTGATAGCTGATGTTCTTCGACTGCAACAGTGAATATACTTGAACATCTACATTTATGGTAAGTGTACACAACTGTACTTTCTGAATCACATGCCAAGTTCCAGAAGATAAGTGTTGTAGTCAAAACTGCAGTAGAAATTGTTTAATGCACTTTTACTGTGTCTATTTATTCATTGTGTAGTCTTCACCCCATAATATTTCAGCTTTGAATGAGTTTTGTAAAAATTGTAAGTCTGTCCTTCAAAGGTGATATATAATAAAAGGTGTGGATCTAGTGTTACTTTTCCTAAGTAGCTCTTTGGGCTGAATTCCAAAAGGCTTGCTCTCAGTAAAAGTCACCACTTACTCTGCTAACAGGTTGATGGCAGGTGTTTTTGGAATCTGGCACCATACTAGGATAGTTTATAGACAGGTATACACTGTAGTAAGTCACTTACACTGAGTGTAAGTCTTTTGGAATCAGGGCAGATGTACACTGAGAGCAACTCTTTTGGAATCTGGCCCTATGTCTACAGCCACTTCAAATAAAAGTGGAACAATGAATCAAAAGACAGATAAATAGGACCCTCTTCTCTATATATTAGTATTAAACTAGCCTTACCAATTGATGATTATACCTTTGCACCGAAAAAGAATAAAGTTCAGGTGTGTTTCTGTATTAAATTAGTGTCCTTGTCCAATGTTCACACTCAGGTGATAGTTATCAAGAATTATTAGAGAGATGGATGTGATCAAATTGGGAAGTAATTCTAATTTATTTTCATGATGGTGTTTCATATAAAATAATGATATTAACAGAAGCATTTAGTTCTGTGATGGGCTGGTATCTTGTCCAGCATTAGATTATCTGCCTTGCACATATTGAGTGCTAGGAAAATCTTGAGTTCTCCTGTGATGTAAGAATGAAGTAATCATGTAGTCAATGAATGAATGAATGAATGAATGAAAAGAAGTGGCTTGTTTTACTGTATACTCTGGTTACCTGTGGCTTTAATTAGTCTCCACAAAATAGATCACAGTAAATTGAGAACCACATTTGTTGTTTTGGGTAGTATTATTAGACTATATGTTGAAGATTTTTTTACAGTTGTAGATGAGGTCAGAAATTTCTATTTGGGAATTAGTATAGAAAAAGTACTAATGAGTGAACCCACAACAGGAGCCAGTGTTTGGAAGTACTACTGTAGTTAATCTTAATGACTTCTTGGGTAACTCATTCAATATTTTCTCATAAGTCACAAAGCACTAGTCTATAATGCTCATAATAATACAGAAGATTCAAAACATGACTAACATTTTTATCCTATCTAAAACCAGAACATTTCAACCAATGACTGACTGGATGACTGGGGAACCACAAGGGTAGACAGGATCCTCTCCCACAAAATGAGCAGTGGCGTAGTCCACATATAAAATCTCAATTTTTGGAGCCTAATATAGTATCCAAAACCCAGGGAACTTGTCCAGGACACTGACCTGTTGGAGACAACTACACCTTTCATCATTCACTTTTTCTCAAATTTGAGTAAAGTACCAGCTTTTGTGGTGCACTTCACTGACCACTGTATTTCTCAAATTGAGTATGGCACTAATTTCTACAGGGTGCTGCTTCACTAAAACCTGAACACATGTCTGTTCTGATAGTCTAAGTTCCAAGATCTAACATCTGGACTGGCTTTTTCGGGAGATGATTTTACCACCCATAAAGCCATATGAATCCCCCCACCTGACCCCCTTTTCCCATCTTATACTAGTATTTTTCTCCACTGCAGTGATGACTAAGAAAGGGTAAGAGGAAGTGTTCTAATGCATCAAATTTCATGTATAATTTCTGATGTATATATTCACTTTTGTATTGGTAAGCCATCGAAGTCTGTGAGATGAAAGTGCTCTTTATGAATTGGAATTCGCTTCAATAAAATAATTCCTTTTGGTCTCAACAAAAGCAAATTGACTTTTTTTCAAGATATTTATGATTAGTATTCTATAAAGTAACTAAATCATTCATACTTTGGATTTCTTGAATGACAGCAGAAGACTTATTCTTCAGGAAAAGTTAATCCCAAAGGGAGATATTCATGGCAAACATCAAGTTTGACTTTGGATCTAATAAGTGGTGCATGGTACCAAGGGCTCCCTGATACACCAAACTAGTTAACTAGTTTTCTAACTGGAATTGTAGTGCCAGTAACAAAGATAAAAAAAAAAAATAATAACACGGAATAATGTTGAAATTTTGTAATTTCAGATAAACATTAAATGCAGTTAGCAAAAAAGAACTGTAGATTCTGTGGCAAAGCTGTAGCATTAAATGAAATTGTAATCAAGGAACTTTAAAAATTGTAATCAAGGAACTTTAAAAAACAAGAAATTTAATAGCCATCCCCACATGTATAGGTCCGGTACTCGACCTGAAAACATGTGACCATTTTCTTACCTATATAATCAGGCATAAAACTGCCATCCCCCACCAACCTACTTACAAGACAATTGGATGCAACAAAAACTTTAACCCTGCTAATTTCCAAAATGAACTCAAAGCATCTAATTGGGCAGTCCTAAAAGAAGCTGTATTATAATTCAACACCAAATTCCTAGCTATCCTTGATACCCATGCACCTGCACATTCTATAAGAACTAAATCAAAAGATGCTCCATGGCTTTCAAAAGATACAGACAAATGATCTTACTTAGAAACAAAGATTGGCCACTTGGCATACCACAAAATCCCCCTTAGATCAACTTAGATTTAGACAACTAAGGAACAACACTAAAAAATCTACCACCCTAGATAAAAAAGTTTTACTGCCATTTACAACAGAATCATCAAAACAATCCGCAAAGGTTTTGGGCAGGCATAAATAAACTTATTCACCCAGGGCAATGCACAACTCCTACCCCCTCAGCTACCATCCAAAAACCTTCAGAAGACATTGCCAATTCCTTTAATAGTTTCTTCACAGAAACTATCCAGTCACTAGCTATCCAACTATCTCCCAGTTGCCCAAGTCCTAACGCTGCCGCACCAAGTTTTCAGCTCCCCTTTAACTTATAACCAGTTTTCACATCACTTATCTGTGCCCTAATCAAGAAACTAAAACCTACCACTCTTGCAGTGAATCTCCTCCCAGCTGAGTATCTACAAAAAGCTGTGGATGCCATAGCATACCCAATCTCTATCCTGATCAATAGAACTATATTAGAAGCCACTATCCCCTCTATCTGCAAGATATCCCATGTTATTCCGCTCCACAAAGGGGGCAGTTCCACTGAACTGTCAAATTACAGACCTATAGCTATTTTGTTACCCCTGGCTAAAATTATGGAAAAGTACATTCATAAACAACTCCTGAGCTATATCATTCAGCACAATCTCCTGGCTAACTCGCAGCATAGTTTCAGACCATTCCACAGTGCAACTATGGCCCTCCTCTCCTTCTCCAATGTTATTAATCAAAACCGAAACAACAATAAGTTTCTTCTGCCCTCTTTCTTGATCTCTCCAAAGCCTTCGACATGGTCAACCACCAACTACTCATACACACACCTAAAACTATTCCCCTAGATGTCCAGGCTATCTGATGGTTCAAATCTTATCTGAGTGGTAGACAATAGGCTGTACTGTGGGAGAACAAACTATCTTCCTTTCTACTTTGATTTGCTCTGCAACTTCCCCTTTAAGTCTGCAGACTCTATCCCAAAATGTTTTTAATATTGTCAAAAATTGGCTCTGTAATCGGTCTCTTATTAAATCCTAACAAAATGAAGCTACTGCTTTTCTCCCCACTCATAAATCCTCCACTCCAACCTTTACTATAAAATCTAACAATGGCACTGTCATTGTTCCAGATCCCTTTACCAAGCTCTTAGGTGTAACAGTTGATAATAATCTCAAGTTTGATATGCATATTAATCAAACTTTTAAAAAAGTTAATAAAAAACTTGGCTCATTATACAAGATCAAACCTTTCCTCACTCCACTAGCTAGGATGGTAATTGCCCGTACACATCTACTTTCCACCCTCCTTTATGCATCCCCTCTCTTCACGAACTTGAGTAAGTCTGACCTTAATAAACTCTCTAGCTGCATTAATCATATTGCTAGATTTGCCACTGGAGCAGCATACAGAACAAACCACTGTCTGAACCTAAAGAATCTAGGGTGGCTAGAATTGCCTATCCAACTTCAGTACAATCAGCTAATAGTAGCACATAAAATTCTCTACCAACCTGAAAACACACCCATACTTACAAAAATTATCACCCCTTACAGCAACCTCAAGACACTTCGCTCATCCAACAAATTACTAGTCCAAACCCTCAAAAGCAGCAACTTATATGGAGACTCTCTATATGCCAACTCTGTTGGCAAAATATGGAACTCACTTCCTGCTGAGCTTACTTCAGAGCCCGTTCTAACCCAATTAAAAAAAATCCAAAACAGTACTTTCAAAGGCAATGGCTATGTCCTTGCTCTAATCCTGATTAACTCTGGCAATATAAAAATGTGCTAAAGAGGTCTTTTGGCCACCCCTACACTGCTTCTTAATTGTTACTCTATAACAAATCAGATTTATATATGACAGAATGAATGACCTTTATCCTATGTATTGTATCTGTAACAGTGCTTTAACTTGATTAATGTAACAGTTTTTCTGTATGTATGTATGTATGGAGCTTTTCTCCCCAGGCCTCCACTGAAAATGGACAAGTATCCAGTCGGACTATCCCGGTCAACAAATGTAAAATAAAAATAAAATAAATAAATATTTTTTTTTTACTTCTATTTTATTTATTGATACATTTGTTAACCAGGTGAGAACATCGGTGAAAAAAAAGTATAGGCACAATGTGGGTTGGAAAGTAATATAACAAAGGTTCCAGTCTTAAACAAGATCTTAAAATAAATGCTATAGCATAGTACAGTAGGTAAATTCAACAGCAGGAGCTCATAAATGCAAAATGCCAAAGGGCATATACAATAAGAAGAAGCAGTAAGAGAGAGAGAGATAATATTATTAGGTAACCCAGAGGGGAGGGAAAGTTGAAACATAACAGAATAGTTAGGCAATTACTAGAGTAGAATCATTTTAGAACAAGTAGTGGGAAAAATGAAAGGAGAGACAGCTAATAGAAGATAGCTAGGAAGAAAGAATATTACTATGATAGCAATTAGACACAGGGTGAGTAACATGAAATAATAAGCGAGATTATAGAAGGCAAAAATAAACAAATGCATAGAAAGTAGGGTGGCAGCTGGAAAAGTCGATTCTTTAAGATTTGCTATAAATGAAGCATTCTAGCATCATTAAGTACCTGAGAATAAAGTGAGAAAGTGCTGGGATATTACACAACAGTCAGTTGGTTACTGAAGATACTTAAAGAATGAATAACTACAAAACAGGAGTCGTATCATTGGCTGTTATCAACTACATTTGAACTAATAAAAATGATGTAGTTGGCAAGACTGTATTATATTAAAAAAATACATCAAACACAGTGTAAGTGTGAGAAAATAAAATCTATTTTAATCATGAACAAGTAAAAACATGCTGCTGATAAATAAGTTTTTTTGAAACTGTGAGTCTGATTGGGGAACAAAGAGTTAACTCTCTTCAAACACAAGGTAGCAGAGAAGGAATTGTTTTTTTTTTTCTTTTTTTTTCAATAATATTTCTTTATTGTTTTTCTTTTTCATATTACATCGCTTCACAAGAATAATAACAGGTAAAATACATTATTTCTTCCAGGTGATTACCCTCCTTTAAGTATACTGCTAGATATTGTTGTGCATCTTATTGTGTATGTTATCAATGTACTCCAACTTCAATGATTTATGCAAGTATAATATTGAAAATGTGTTCCCACAATTTCAAACTATTATGCTTTGGGTTATGTTTGTTTAATATGTATTTGTGGGCTAATATATGTCTTATCGCTAAGGTTCTAAAGTTGTTCCATGAGGTTTTAGATGGTGTTAGCCAGTTGGTTGCTATGTTTGGATTTGAGTTTGGGATGTATTTAAAATACATCAGAGAAATTAAAACATTTCTGTGAGTAAAGCACTTATTCTGAATACAATTCCTATTTGAGTTAGAGTGGAAATGGACATTACTTTTCGCATGAGTGTTTCATTATAATAATTCAATTGTTAACTGAGAAACTCTGTTAGCAGAGGAAACAAGAAAAACAAATACTCTCACACATGTCCAACGGCATTAGCACATTATTTTATTGCAGTATGCAAAACTTTTACTTCTAAACAAACATAACAGACCATAGACAAAAAATTTAGTGTGATCTGTCTTTACACCAAGAAAAATGTTTACTTGCAAGAAAATATGCTAACCGTAGTAAAATGCATTAAGGTATTATACCTTCACAATACGCATAACATTTAAAAAACATAGGAAATTTCTTACTTTTAAAAAAAGTGCTTCAGCCTTTGTAGGATAGAATGACAGAAGTTGTAAGGTTTAGGGGAGGAGTCCACCAAGTGACTCTCATTTGTTATTTATTGTTGTGATCAAGACAAAAACTTACCTATAAAAAGACAGTGGAATAAGTATGCATATGGAAGGGCATAGCCATAAACTTAAAACTTTTGATCTGTATGTCAGGCTCCAATAATAACCCCTAAATATACTATCGGTAGGCATCATACTTCATTTATGTGCATTTTTTTGCAGATCTAACCTAGATTACATAGTTATGCTTCACATTATTGAATGTCATACATCTGAGAAAAATCATTGTATGTCCAGCTTAATGCATTTGTACAGTATCTGAGACTTAGGTAGGTACTAGGCTATCGGCCCTAAGGCCTTTACAAGCCTAGCCAAAAAGGTACCCTGACTTTCGCCACTTTCGCTATTTTCCTGTGCCCCTGTCGAGCAGAGCCACAGAGGTGATCCCCAGGGTGAATTTCCAATCTAATCATACTACATGCATTTAAAGAAGGGACCCATCCTGCCCTTGACTTGGGCAGAGTATTACTCCTTAAACTGAGTGAGTGTGCTACTGCTTTCATACTGTGTGCCTAGTTACACCCATGTGTATATCCGACTACTGTAGCTGATACGTGGTAAGATATTGAAGACAGAGCTACACAGTGTGACTTAAATTATATTGCACACATCACATTCGGCATACATTACTTTTATCAACATTATTTTCAGCAATAAAATGTTAAATTAATACATCCAACAAACTAAGTATAATCATCTGTCTTTTACTTGCCTTTTTCTAGTCTTGTGCAAATAAACACAACACTGTGTACCTGAGTGACGTGTGTGTGTGTGTGTGTGTGTGTGTGTGTGTGTGTGTGTGTGTGTGTGTGTGTGTGTGTGTGTGTGTGTGTGTTTCCCTTATGAGGGCTTTTCACTCTTTCATACACCAATAAATGTATACAAGTGTTGTCTTTGACATAGCTCATTTGTCAAACATGGCCATTTAAAGAATTTGAAGAAGTTTGTCACAGGTGCAATAAGGTAAATGTGTGCAGACTTCATAGATGGTGCAGTTAATCGTATCTCTGAACTGAACTGCATGCATATACCTTTATAATCTACTCATATTATAAAAAAATGTTTGCGCTTTCTCTGCATTTTAGTGCCCAAGAACAATACACATAATATAGTATTTCATTCTCAGTGTGACCCTCCTTTGAGTCAGAAGTAAGTCAATTAGTGGGGTACCAAGTGAATATCAAGGCTTATTTTTTAATTTAATTTCAGAATACATTCTACCTACTCAGCTGATTAAATTTATGCTAGTTCCATATGCTCCCCAATACTTCTGTCTTTATTCATCTATGAAGTATATAAGAACATGAACAGAATTCTACTGTACTATGCATTTAATTAGTTACAGATGACAGTGATACTTTTGTAAATATGTTGGACATCCTAGTACAGCTGTTGGCAGTTTTTCCTATTTGCCCGAAGCTGCTCCTTATGTTGGTGTTTGTCTTTTGGCTTTTTTCCCGGTAAGGGGTCGCCACAGCGGAACTCCGGTCCGCTAATGATTGGCAGTAGAATTTTACAAAACGCCAAGGTGCCAGCACGATGCCCATCCTTCAACGAAGACACACCCATTTACGCACGCATGTCTTTCGAATGCTACCCAACAGCGAGGAGGACATGCAGACTCCACACAGAAGGCACTCCCAAGCCACGCCACGAATCGAACGGGAGAACCTCTTGCTGTGAGGTAACAACGCTACTGCCATACCACAGCGGCATTACCCGAAGCTGCTCCTTATATTACGTTATATTTATGTGATGCCAGAAGGATACAATAAGGTTATCCAGTCTGTATTTTTAAGTGCCTTAACATTCTACCTCCTCTCCATATCTACTTCCCCCCACCCCTTTTTTCCAGCTGTGTGGATTCCTACTGCACCACCCATTCTGATAATTCATTCCACAGATCTACAATCCTCTTTGTGAAAACATACTTTTCAAGTATCCAGGAAAACTTAACCCTTACAGTCTTCTGCTCCCTCTGTCCCTTCTGTTCAGCATGATGCCATTACACCTCATTAACATGGCATTTTGCACCAGTATCATGTCTCCCTATATTATTTTGTTTCAAGTAAGAAGAGCTGTAGCACCTCTAACCTCATGACATATTCCTTTCTTTCTGTCACATTGACCTTTCTGTCAACGTCCCCCTGAATTCCTACAAGCAGCTTGATATCCTTTTTCCTTATATGGGCTTCCCAAACTGCACACAGTACACAAGGTGTGGTGTGGTATGATCAAGACCACACAGAGTTAAGTTGAAGGCATTACCTTTTTGTTTCTGGAATTTATCCCCTTAGGAAAAAAAACAGCATTCAGTTTGCTACTGCCACTGTCCTCCCAATCTGCTTTGTGTGGACTAGTCCAGTTATGATCCACACCCATACTTCCCTTTTCCCTCTCCATCATTTTCACTCTTTACATCTGATACTTTACAACCCGCGGTGGTGGTGCTGCGGTAGCGTTGTCACCTCACAATAAGACGCTGTCCGGTTCGATTCTCAGATAGACCGTCTTCTGCGTGGAGACATGTGTGAATGGGCGTACCTTCGTTGAAGGTTGTGCATCAGGGCTGGTAACTTGGCATGTAAAAATCAACTACCAATCATTAGCAGACCGGAGTTCCGCTGTGGCGACCCCTAACCGGGAAAAGCCGAAAGACTCAACAACATCTGATACTTTACACAACAGCTGTTGTGCCCAAAGGCAGTACTTTGCATTTGTTTTCATTGAATGTCAAATACCAGATTTCTGCCCATTTTATCAGTCTTTCCATATCCTTCACTGGACTCTTCCCCTCCCTCACTACTGCATTTGACTTTGGGTCATCAGCAAAGAGGGAGATCCTGTTCTCTATTCTCACAGAGATGTTTGAGACAATCATACTAAAAAGTAGCGGATCTAGGACAGAACCTTGTGCTACAACACTAGTGACTTCCATAATTCCTGACATTATCACTCTCACCACAGCCCTGTCTTACCTTTTAACCATGCAGCAAGTCAGATCCTTGGTCTAAGACCTGACCAGAACTTATTCACTTTTCCTTTCATCCTGCTGTGTGGGATAGAGTCAAAGGCATTGCTGAAGTCCATGTAGACTCTATCAACCAATATACTCCTGTCAAATTTTCCTGTATGTAGTCATAAAACAAGAGCAGGTTTAACTGGCAACTCCTTCTGGTTGTGAACCCATGTTGGTTGCTAACTTGGAAACTAGTGTCTTTTAGAAATGCTACCAGCTTTCCCTCAGGATTCTCTCCATTACCTTCCTTGCCACTCTTGTTAAGCTAACAGTTCTACAGTTTCATGTTTCTGTGTTTTCTATCCCCAACTGCTTTTATGGTAAGACTACCACTTACCACTGCCTCCAGTCCTCTGGGTACTTATGCACTAGCCAGTGATCAAGGACTTTGTCAACATAAAAGCTAGATTCATTAGGACCCTCGGAAGTTAGCCCTTTGAGTCCTTGTGTATTATCATCCTATTAACCTCTCCCCTCTCTCTTTGGTGTCTATCCAGTGTTCTTCCCATTCTGATTGCCATCCCACCAACATGGCTCACATCTTTTACTTTCCTTTCTGAAGATTGAATCAAAATATTAATTGATTACCTCTGTTTTCCTTGTTTTATGTGGTTGTCCCCCACCCCCATATTTCTCAGCCTGGTCAGATCTGTCCTTCCCTTCTTTCCTTCTCCTATGTAACTAAAAAAAGCTCTAGCTTCCTTTCTTAATCCATTCTGCTAACTCCCTTTTGACTTTAGACTTTATTGTCCTCAGCATCCTTGCAGCTTTTTGATATCCTCCTTTTTACTGCACCCCCACCACCCCTCTACCCCCTCCTTTCAACCAATTTTAAGCCCTACTTTTTGACCTAATTGCTAGCCATACATTCTGATGCAGTTACGTTGACCTTCTTTTTTGCCACTTTGTCTCTTCCTCAAAACTTTGTCCATATCCCTGCATACTTCATCCCTACCGCATTGTCATTGTTTGTTTAGTCCTAACTCATTCCTGGCTGCTTCTCCCAAACAACATAAACCAATGTTCTAAAATCCCATGCCACTGCTTTTTTTTGTTTTGTTTTTTATTTTTACCCTTCCCCATAATTTGTGGGATGATCACTGTTGGTAAATGACCTGGCCATCCATGACAGCCTCTGCATTGATTAGAACAACGTCCTTTATTCTGTCCTGTCTGGTACAATTCTACTTCAGTTGGTTCATTCAGCTTCCAATTCCTCTCTAGTCTGGAGTTCAGAATCTCTCAGTTTGCTCCTGGCAGAGTCAAATCCCCCATGAGTATTACCCTCTTCCTCTTACACCACAGCTTTATTCACTTCCCAGCTGTGTCAGTCTACAAGCTCCCTCCACACTCTATACTCTGCCAGTACATTAATCTAGCTTCTTACTTTAGCAGTGCCCTTGCCCCATGCCTAGTCTGATGTTTTTCTTCCTCTGAAATCACCTCTAATGCTCTCCTTTCTGCAGACTGCTACTTCACCCCATTTCAATCTTCTTTGTCATTCTTGAACAACCTATAGCCAGACATCTCTATGCCCCACCTTCTCTTGTCACGTGCCCATATTCTTGTGATGCCAGCAATGTCCACTCCATGTCTGCATTAGTGCTTGAGCCTCCTATTATCCTACCCATACTCCTAGTTGTTTCTCCTCCATCCTCTTCTGCATCTATTTTTACCTTCTGTGTATTGCCTAAACATTAACCCCTCACTTCTATTTATATCATCTTCAATTCCCTTCTGTTTTAATTTAAACTTAGAAAATGAACTGCATGGTGTATAGGGATAAAGCCCTGCCTAGAGTGCAGGTAACTGGGATTTGAGCAGTGTCCAAGGCATCATTAAGAGCTGAATCTAAGCAGTTCAGAAGGCCATGAAGAACCACACTCCAGAGACACCAAAAAATATGTAAATGCAACTTTTATTTTCACATTGTAATATAATGTGAAAATAAAAGTTGCATTTGCATATTTTTGGGCATCTCTGGAGTGTGGTTCTTCGTGGCCTTCTGAACTGCTTATATTTTGTTCTGGTTTAAGTGTTGAAGACTGCTTCCCTAATCTTTTGCTGATCATTAAGAGCTGACCAGAGAGTGTAGGACATTGCAGCCATTGCTGGCTCACCCATCAGGGGCAGTTCTAGCCTGTCATTTGGATAACACCTAGTAGCACAGGGTGGTTACATCTGTGGAGCACGGGCTTAGTGGGCATGCTGTACCACTGTGCAACAGCACATTCTGTAGGATTCAGCAGGAACAGGCATACTTTTCTGTGTTCTACCACCACCAGAAGTGCGCCTTCTTATGATGATGGCAGCACTCAGCAGAGCTCAGACAGCCTATGAGAAGAAGGGAAGGAGTTCCACTAGGGGAAGGTAGGCCATCTCACAGAACCAGTAAGAAGCCAGGGGAATAAATATGCTAAGTGAGTGAATCCTAGGCAGCATTAAATTGTTTGGATGTTTTTTACCATGCATGGGAATGCTCAGCTCTCACCCCCCCCCCAGGTAAAGGTGTTGATCAGGTGCAGTTGGTGGAGCTACCAAGCTAGGTCCTACGGGGATGCAAAAAAAAAAAAAAAAAAATAGAAACATATGACTGCTGATATGTTCCATTCCAACTCAGCACTAGGTACAGCTGAATTGTCTGGGCTAAGATGCACCATGACCTTTACACAGAGCTGGTCTCTTTAAAAGGTTTCCATCATCCTCCTTCCTACCAATCCTAAGCTTTTTTTCAACTTGTCCATTACCACAATCCGGCATTATACTTCTGAATCTTCTCTTTCTTATTATTAAATAGGTAAGTCCACAGGGAAGGAACTTTTGGATGCATTTGTAACTGAAATTGCAGGAAGACAGGCCCTGGGATTCAATAAGCTCATTTTTCCTTGTAGGAACAGTGTAGCCACTCTTGCACGGAATATGGCTGCCCAGCAATCCAGTAAACTACTGTTTTGATGTGCACAAGCTTGCCTACACTATTCCTGCATGGACACCACTGCATAATGCTAATTACCTCATTTGCTGGTGATAACCATGCAAATTAGGTGACTTAGCTATTCAGCAAGCAGGCAGGCATCTGTGCAAGAATAGTGTTAGTTGCAGAAATGTATTCGGCCACTAGCCGTATACATTTCTGCAAAAATTAAAATGGAGGCATGACATTTCAAATAAAAGCATGTATTATAATCTTTAGGCATGCCAATGGCCAAATGTATGGCCACTGGCATGGAAAAGGGTCTCATTTTTATAAAAATAAAAGTTTTTTTTTGGCCGATCTCGGCCGTTTAAGCATTTGGCAGCGGCGCGCAAACGGGATTGTGCCGAAAAAAAAATGTGAAAACTCAATTTTAAGGGAAATCTGCATTTTGCCATTATAGTCTATGGCATGCAGAATCAAAACAATACCAGGGAACATTGGTTGTTAAGGGGAAAGCCTCTGTGGTAGTGCAGTAACTATGGACTAAGGCAGTGGGGTATACCAATGAGGGGAAATTTACTATGTACCAAACTGCACCTAACCATGTAGGTGCTATAACATGATCGTGTAAGCAGGAGGAGCAACAGACATGTAAAGAGGATGTGTCATGCATGGTATAAGCACATTGGAGCCCTATGGCACCCAGATAAGGGGCTGTGTCTGAGGCTGTATTGACTTATTTCATGAAATGAAGAGCGTGTTCATGTCCAGGGAGCACAATTTTTTCGTCTTTACATTAGCTAAATGGGTTTGCATGATGTGCACCCAGTCTGAAACAAAAAAAACCTGGGAAAAGCAGGACTGTTTACATTTGGGCACAAGGTTTGCATGGAGCACCTCGAGACTTAAAAGGGGCAGAAATGGGTAGGGAAAAAAGGAAAACAGCAGAATAAAAGCAATCAAGAACAAATTACATAGGTTGCAGGTGGAATGCATCATAGTCAGTCAATCATACAGGCAGCATCTGCAGCACAACAGTATAAACTATGCAAACATCTGTCAGTCTTGTTTTTTCTACAAACTCTGAACCATTGGTGTACACATGCAGGCGAATTTTAACTGGAAAAAAATATTAGGGGCTGCCACTGCTTTGATCCATCAGTATGTGCTAGAGGCTGTGGGCAGTGAGGAGGATAATGCTGGCAACCACCACAGACCATGGAAGAAGAGAAGAGTGTTCAGAGCCAGGGTACCTTACCAGGGGCTACATGATCTGGAGATAGAGTGCTACAGGGTGGACAGAGACATATGTCAGCAAATCACCGAGCTGTGTCATCCTCAACTCAGACCTAGAGCCAACAGAGGGGAACCCATCCCAGTGGATACCAAGGTATGTGTAGCCTTAACAATTCTAGCTACAGGTACTTTCCAAAGACCTACTGGGGACATCATGGGGGTCTCACAGGCATCTGCATCCAGGGTACTCCACCAGTTTCTAAATGCCATGTTACCACATGCCAGTGAGCACATTTACTTCCCCAACACCCGTGAAGAGAGATCCAGCAATATGTGTCTCTTTCACCATGTAGCAGAATACCCAGAGGTACTGGGTGTGATAGACTGCATGCACATCCACATCAAAGCACCACCCAGTGAAGAGAGTAGGGTCTACATAAACTGCAAGGGATTCTGCGCCATCAACTGCCAGGTTGTGTGCAATTCCCAGGACATTATCATGAATGCGTGTGCCGGCAGCTCTGGAAGCTATCACAACTCCCACATCTGGCATTTGTCACAGCTGTACCAGGCATTTGCCAGTGGGGGCATCCCATATGGCTGTCTGGTGAGGGATGCTGGCTATGTACTGAAGCCATGGATGATGACACCCATCAGAAATGTACACACACCCAAACAAGAATGCCATAATGAGGCACACACACAAACCAGGATCATTATAAAGCATGTGTTTCGGATGCTCAAGTCACAGTTCCGCTGCCTTGACATATCTGGTGGAGCCTTGCAGTACTCTCCATCCACATGTGCACACATGTTCATAGTATGTACCATGCTACACAATATTATCTTGTGGAAACAACTGCAGCAGGAACAGCACAGGGAAGGGCAACAGAGCCCACCACCACTGCCAAGGTCCCCACAGGCACAGATGGACTCAGAGGAGGAGGCCCCTGATCCTGCTCCTGTAGACAGACAGAGGCATACCCAGTATGCTCAGGCCTTGGCAAAGAGGCAACTCATAGCACACACACTGACACTGCAGGGACCCCAGGGACTGACACCTCTCTCTGACTCACACACATGGTAAAATGGATGACACACACATCATATTACCTGTAACTTACCATATATAGGCAGCATACTGTGTGCATCCAATGTAGGTGACCTTCAAGCACTGTCCTCACAACTGCCGCAGGCACAAGTTAAGTCAGTCTTCTTAACAATAAATGAATGGATTAGTATGTTTTGCTAGCATATCTATGGAAATTCTGTATGCATGCAAGGGAATGGGGTGGCCTACTGGGATAGCAGCAGACAACTGACAACTATGTGGGACACCAGGGAATGTCTGCTCAAAATTGGCCTCCCCACACTATGCAATATTACCCAAGGTGGCAAATCCCACTGCAGTATATGTGTGGGGACAATTAACTAGGGGTCATAGGTCACAGGAATGGATGTCAGTGTGGCGGTCCCATATCCACCCCTCACACCCACACAATAGTATGGTAAAATGGAACCAAAATGTAAAGCAAATAGCACAGTCTGTGCAAATGTGTACAATTGACAGGTGTGCCCCTCATATACCCACAGAAATGCAGTAACATGTATGTTTGCAGGGAAATATCAGCATAGCACACATTTGCAGGGCTGTACCAATACACATGAAAACATGTTGCCTGTCTACAATATGCAGGAGTCAATGAGCTATGTGTATGTGTGTTTAATACTGTCACAAAATGGCCAGCACATTCTCCTGGCAGTCGTCTTGTAGTGCCCTAGGTACAGTGCCATCTTTGACATGGCCATGTGCAGATAACTGCAGTGCCAACTGTTATGCATGTCAGTGACACCCACTGCTCTGCCACTGACATACCTGGAAGTCACAGTGCTATGTGGAATATACTACACATATAATGGACATCTTGAATGATGTGTAGCCAAGGTTCTAAGGCTTTTGTGAATATAAGTGCTTTTTGGTACTGTTGCCAGTGGTCATTTTCAATAATCCTTTTTTCTTATGTTTGCTTTTACATATAATGGACATGCCTGAACAGTAGAATGCACTCTGTACCCACACATAACTCCCAACCTCCGACAGCAAGACGTCCGGACAAGGGCAGAAATAAAAGTGGAACAAAGGCACGATGATAGGCATGTGTTGTAAATATTGCCCTTACATACTGAGAAAGTTGGTAGGGTGAGGGGGTTTGCAGTAGTGCGAATTGCCTGAAGGTTATGCAGTCTGAAACAGTAATGTCTGTCATTATTTTGTAAAATCACTCTTCAATTGTATGTAACTAACTTGCCATAAAAACACAAGTTTATGTAGACAGGATGAAACCTCAGCCAAACACTTGAACAACCTGCCAAAAAGTGTGCAGGTGAGAGGTATGGCCACAAAAGGATCTGACATCTCAGGTTAGAAAGATACCACACAAACAGGAGATCCCCAGCCAGTATATCACCAAGTTGCTGGACTGTTTACACAGCACGTCATCACTCAACTGGCTGTAGCCACAACTCACAAAAGGCCTTGTTGGGCAAGAATGTACATAGCTTGCCTCATAATATTGGTCTATACATCATACAACTAGTATTCCTCTGGTAAAGCACTGTGATGATCTGAGGATGTATGGCACTAGGTAATGACACAATATATTGCTGATGCCAGACTACAAATATGTTAAAAAATGTTTGCAAAACATACCCAGTACCCTGAGGAAAGTCCTGTGTACTCCTGAGAGGTATGACTGTAGCACACAAAACCCTGGACTGGAGTACACCTATCTCTGGAATGGAGTCCCACTCTGTAGGAGGTCACACTGGGCATGCTCCTACACTTGAGAATCACAGGACATGTTGGAACCCACATCAGAATATATGACTGTATTGTGTATATATGTCTGTGCATACAGACACAGATGTACATCTTAACTGTCCCCACACACACACATCAGACAGGAGTACCCTCAGCTAGCTGTAGGTGGCCCATATGTGATATATCTGCATCTGTTGCATGAGATACACAGACATATATATGAACAACAGATAACGTATGTCAAGCATACACACACATAGATGTGGGGAAGTGAGAGACAGACAGTTATAGAGAGAGACACGGGGAGACACAGACAGAATGAGTCACACACACAGATACCCTGAATGGCATACAGTGATGTCCTGCTGTGGACAGTGGCATACCAGCTGTAAACAGTTGCATGTGCCAGCATAAATGGTGAGCCCCATTGTGTAATAGTACTGATGATGGGTTTATAATATCACATCACCTGCCTGTGTGTGTGTGTGTGTGTGTGTGTGTGTGTGTGTGTGTGTGTGTGTGTGTGTGTGTGTGTGTGTGTGTGTGTGTGTGTGTGTGTGTGTGTGTGTGCGTGTGTGTCCATAGGTCTAAGTATTAGGAGACTGTTCACACTCAGTACACTTCACATTGCCCTACTTCACAAGATCTGCTGCTGTCATTCACCTTAAAAGTACCATTGGACAACTATCACCCCTATAAGTTCTGTAGCACATGTAATAACTGCATAACACTATAGTACAAATAACTAGATAGATAGGGGTTCTAATCTCAATACTGGCAACTGTGTGTGTGCGCGAGAGTGAGGGAATGTGTGTTTGTTTGTAGGTGAAACAGTTTTAGGCCATTCCCACCCACAAAATTTCCCAATGTCCCACTTTATCAGTTCTGCTGATGTCATTCCCCTTATCAGCACCTTTGGCCAGTTGTCAGCCCAGTAAGCTCCGTAGCACATGCGATAACTGTGTAACACTATAGTACAAATCACTAGATAGGCAGGGGTTTTACTCTCAGATTTGGCAAATGTGTGTGTAAGTGTTTATGTTTCTAAGAAGTATTTTGATAAGTTTCCCACCCAGTGCCCCACTTTATCAGTCCTGCTGATTTCATTCTCCTTATCAGCACCTTTGGCCAGTTGTCAGTCCAGTAAACTCCGTAGTGAGTGCAATAACTGCATAACACTGTAGTACAAATCACTAGATAGGCAGGGGTTCTAATCTCAATACTGGCAAGTAAGTGTGTTTGTGTGCGCGTGTGTGTGTGTGTGTGTATGCGTGTGAGTGTGTGTGTGTGTGTGTGTGTGTGTGTGTGTGTGTGTGTGTGTGTGTGTGTGTGTGCGTGAGAATCATATTGTGTGTGGATTATACCATTTTGAGCTGTGTAGCACCCTGTACACTTCCCATTATCCTACTTTACAAGGCCTGCTGATGTAATTCACCTTAGAAGTACCTTGGGACAAGGTGAATTCATATAAGCTCCATGGCACATCTGATAACTGCATAACACTGTAATAGAAATAACTAGATAGGTAGGGGTTCTAATCTCAATAGTGGCAACTGTGTGTGTGTGTGTGTGTGTGTGTGTGTGTGTGTGTGTGTGTGTGTGTGTGTGTGTGTGTGTGTGTGTGTGTGTGTGTGTTTGTGTGTATGTTTGGGTTGAGAATCATGTCGTATGTGGGTTATACCATTTTGAGTTGTGTACCACCCTGTACACTTCCCATCACCCTGCTTTACAAGGCTTGCTGATGTAATTCACCTTAGAAGTACCTTGGGACAAGGTGAATTCATATAAGCTCCGTGGCATGTCTGATAACTGCGTAACACTAAAGTAGAAATAACTAGATAGGTAGGGATTCTAATCTCAATACTAGCAACTGTTTGTGTGTGTGTGGGTGAGAATCATATCTTGTGTGGGTTATACCATTTTGATGTGTGTACCATCCACGCCTGTTTACCACCTCCTGATGACATTACTTTATATAGCATGTTAATGGCATTTGCATCACATGCAGTATGCTAAACCATTGTACAGGCCATTCCAGTCATCTGTATAGATGTCTACGGAATAGCTGAATTTTCGCAACCCATATCTGGTCTGTGTCCCTTACCAATGGCCATGTACATGATATTGTTGCCAAATAGGTCACAGTTAGTGTACTGACACACATGCCAGCATCAGATATCATACCTAACTGAAACATCATGCTGATACAATGTCTGTTACCTTATCACTTGTACAGGCTCACCATCCATGAAGGTATTCACAACATTGTGTGTTGTAAGAGGTAGTGGGTTATGTCCCACACATATAATCTATGTGGGGCATGTCATGTGTATGTAGCACTATAGTACATTAATGTGGATATGTAGGTTTATGAATCTGTCCATTGCCAATTGAGTTTGTGTTACTGTGTGCACATCCCCTGTGTCAGTCTTTATTGTATGTATATAAAGGATATACCATTTTGTCTCCCTGTTCCACCCTGTGAACTCAGGAATACATACACAAACCTGTCATACACAGTACCATGCATGCCCTCACCAACTGCATCAAGGTTGAGTATATGGGAAAGAAATGACAGGGGCCACAGGTGCTGACAGGTGAATATCTTGTGGTCAATATAATGGCTAAGCTTGTGAGGGACCTACTGACAGTAATCCAATAACCTCTTCCATATGTATGAGCCTGTGGTACTACACAACACTGAGGTGACTTGTCTGAAGGCTACCTGTCTGTGACAAGGAGTATGTATGAAAGGTCACATTGTCTGATAACAATGTCCATCACACACTGTTGCATGCATACATACCTGGTAAATGTACATATAAAGCTGTACCTTGGCTATGAAATGATTGGTGTAGTTCGACTCTGCCATACTCCACATTGGTAATGTCTGCAGGGCCACAGCCTGCAAACACACAGACACCTGGAACACAAATAAAATACAGCATGTCAGACTATATTCAGTCAGTGGTACTGACAGCAATAATGCATCATGGCTAATAAGGTACATACACCTTTATGTGTACCCATAACAAATGCAAGCAGATAGCACCTTACATAGTATTACATAGCTACACTGTACTATAGTCACCTTGTACATCAGACCCATATTAGCCTGTCCCTGCATCGATGGTCTGGATGACAGGGATGTGGCACAGGTATTATCATATGCACAGTGTGTGGTGTGGGTTTGCCAGAGCGTAGACAGGAAAAACACCACAGAATGGCAAAAAAAAAAATTATTCCAAGTTGAGCACTTTCTTCTCTACTTGAGGGATTTCTTCAGAGCAGTACATTAAAAGACACACACCCAGCCACTTATAAACCCACCCCAATTAAACAATTACACTCTAATTAAAAACAATTTTGCACAATAAATTCCTACTTCAAAATTAAAATAAGATAAATAAATGTTATCTAAACCTCATATCATGCCAACTTTTAAAGCAGTAAAAACATGATCATAGCACAAATGCTTTCATAAAAACAGTACCTTAATCTTGAGAAAGAAAAAAGGAACAAGTTCCAACTGTTATCCTAAAATGTTATACAATCTTAAAATACTAGAGATCCTAATCATCTCATTTATACCTGGATACTGAGATGCATTTAAAAACAATTGCCACCTCAGTTCCAGTATATCTAAATGTATGTCCAATATTCTACCCTGTTCATCTTTTGATAGTTGTTGAATTTCCAAAAATTAAAACCGATGCCCATGTCACTCCTGCAAATGCCTATAAAGGGCACTAGTGCTACTTTTATTTTTCATATCCCCCAAATGCTCTCCAATTCTAACCATGAATATCCTACAAGTTTTACCTATATAGAATATAGGGTAATCCTGACACTTTGCCAAATAAATCATGTTGCTACTGTTGCAGTTAAAATGTCCCTTGATGTGAATCACCTTTCTATTTACATTAAAATATCCCCGTTTCAAGAATGTATGAACAATATACACATGCATTACATTTGTAATTCCCAACTCTCCTATTGCATGTGTCACACTCAGTTCTTCTTTCTAAAATGTTCTTCAAATACTTGTCTTTTCTAAATACAAATCTAGGAACTTTTCCCACTTTTTGTGCAATATTTGCATCAAACTGCAAGATTTCCCAGTTGCTTTTAACAATGTGAAGGACTGCATTTACCACACCATTGTAAGTAATTATCAAACTCATACTAATGTTAACTTTGTTGTCAAATCCACCCAAGCGTCCATAAATTCCATTCCCCAAAATGGGCTTTTAAATGCCTTTGTCACATTTACTTTTTACTTCGACACTGACATCACGTAACAGACCATTTTGGTAACCTCTCTGTCTAAACATCTGCATAATAAATTCTAATTCACTTAAGAACTCTTCCTGTAAACTAACCATTATGGCTGCCTGCACCATTTGCCCCTTAACTACAGACTTCTTTTGATGGTGCGGGTGCCACTACTATAATCCAAATATGAGCTGGAAAAGGTTGGTTTTCTGTAGATCCTAGTTACAAACCTTTTATTCACCTGCTCCATCTCCAAATCAACATCCAAATAGTTGATTCTAAGTCTATTATATTCATAAGTGAATTTCAAAAAATGCACTGTTTCATTGATAAACAACAAACATTCTTTTAACCTAGCCTCAGTTCCCTTCCAAATCAGGAAGAGGTCATCCAAGAACCTAGTGTAATGCACAATTTGCAACATAAAGGGACTGTTCATCAGGTACTCCTCTTCCCAAAAGGACATGACCAAGTTAGAGAAAATGGGGGCACAAGTTGCCCCCATTGCCACACCCTTGATCTTTTTAGAACTACTTCCATTAACACGATGAACTTATTCACCTCATCTTGATGGAAAATATTTGTCTTGTTAAGCTGCTGTTCTAACCAATTTAACCCCTCATCATGAGGTATTACTGAAAAAAGGTTACATACATCAATCGTAACCATAATTAAATCAGGAGTAACCTCGATCCTGTTAAGCTTATCCAAAAACTGCCAAGAATCCTTGCTAATATATGTAAACACCTCCAAACATTTTTGCATGTTTTGGTCCAAGTATTTACTAATAAAGCATATCTTGGACCTCTTGCCATCCCATCCATGATAGGCCTAAATTTAGGGTTAATTAGGCCCTTGTGGATTTTGGGAATCCCAAAGATGTTGGAAACCATGGGATGCTCATTTTTCATATAAAAATATTCTTTTTCATCAATCTGACCCTGATATAACATATCATCTAGTAACAAGTCTATCTTACGGTATGTCACCTTAATTTCATTCAAAGAACTCTCTTCATAGGTGTCATCCAGCAGCAAGTAGTTCATTGCATCAAGGTAGTCACCCTTCTCCATAATGACTACACCATTACCCTTGTCCGGTTTCATGAACCGGATAGTGGTATGGCTGGTTAAATCTGCCAATAACTGTTGTTCTTCTTTGGTCATATTGAATATCTTTTCCTGATTCCTAGTTTTGTTGGTAATATACATTTGTCTAATGTCTTTTTCACAATTTTTTTCAAATAATCCAATCACGTTGTTCAAAGGGGGATTAAAGGTGCTAGGCTTTCTAAAACCTTCATTGATACTAATGCCCTGGTCACTCGGCTGGTTGAACCAAACCTTTAGATTTAACTTTCTAGTGAAACATTTCAAATCAATAAGAGTATTAACCATAGTTCCTGTTTTACAAGGCACAAAGGTGAACCCCTTAGCTAATAAATTAGCATGTTGGCCATTAAGAGGTAATTGTGAATAATTGTAAATTTTAAAGTCACCCTTGTCATTGACAATAGTCACAGGCTCCAACCCATTCTATTTACAATATTGCTCACTCAAACACTGAACTAAAATATCCAGGTTCGAATGCCCACTCATATTGTAGCTACTACTTTCCCCCTGATTGTGAGTGTCATCATCCAAACCAAGATTATGCTAATCGACAATACCATAATAATTATTAAATCCGACTACATTTATGTTGTTATTTGCACTTTTGGTTTGTACATCACTTTGTCCTATATTTAATACATTTCCCCTTATGCAGATTTTACAAATGCCCTCTCTTTCACTGTTAAAACAACCGTTATAAGGACAACAATGTTTATTTTTATTAATTTTCATTATTTGCTCATTTACACTATATATAGAAACATCTATCACAAGGTCTGAGTCCACACTTCCACCTTTACCTGAACCAAAACACTGTTCTTGTGTTAATGCAATTGTTTGAAGTAATAGGCTTGAGTCACTTTGATCGATTTCACAAACAGGTGCCTGAGTCAAGTCAATAGCCGAAATGTCATTTAAATGCAAAGAAATGCCCTGACATAACACCTCCCCTGTAGTTGGGACATTGTTAATAAGCTCATGTTTAAAGTTAATAATGGAATTACTTTCATTGTAACTTACACAAGCCCTCGACCTAAAATTGTCCGGAGAAGATTCCAAAACTGGTCGCTCTACGTGTTTCGTGACCTGAAACCTTTTCATCTTCGCCCCCTGTGCTGTGAAGTTCCGTTGAGTATTCTCAAAAAAAGAAGAAGAAGAAGAAGGGGAAGACTGACCACCCATTTTGCCTCGAAGCCTCTCTGAATGCCTTACTGTGTCCTCCATGTTGGCCCCTGACTGCAGACACTGACGTCGCTCGTCCTGATGATTCCTCTCATTTTGCGTCACTTCCACCCCTTGATTTGTGACATTGTCAGGTGAGTGCTTGCCGTTACCTTGGTGACCTGGAGATAACGGATAAGCAATGCCCTTGGCGTATTCATTTATATCCCTTTTAATTTTGCTAGTTTTATGTACGAATATAGCATTGCATACATTGTTGACTTGATTATAAGCATTATTATAAGAAGATTGCCATCTATTGAAATCAATATAATTTTTAATAGATTTGTCCAATTCATCTAAGTCCTTGGCCATATGTTCAAGCTTTAACTGATTGTACTTTACCATAAGTCTCATTAAATCAGTGCCAACCTGATCAAACAATAAATGTAACTCATTCAAAAATTCACTGTTCTCATTAACACCATTGGGATACCTACACAATCTCAAACCCCGAGGCACTTGTAATTCAATGTTTCTGTTCAAGTATGCATTCTCCATTTTAATCTTTTTAAATGCCAAAAGATCTTTCTCAAATCGTTTTAATTTGTCATGCACTGTAGATTCTACCCGGGAACATGAGGAATCCCCCATGTTACCCAGAAGAAAATGGAATCTATTCTCTTTCCATATTCCATCATTAACAATGGTACACTGATTTGTAAGACCTTGCCTCCCTCCAGGGTTTTCACTGTCCTGGTTCATCTCCTGATTAATCTGACCAGAGGGTCCAAGGTTAACATTGTCAGTAGAAGATGGTGATGGCTGGGTGAGGGGGTAACCAAGACTTCCAAAAATGTTACCAACACTAGGTTGTTTGTCCATCAAGGTTTTGATCTGCGTTGTGTGAACCTCTAACTGCTGATTTATTTGTTGCAAAAGGTTAAGAATTTCTCCATTCGAGGTAAGCTCTTCCATCCTGCTGGCCCAATAGACAATCCGCAAGCACAATTTTCAAACCAAATAATCCAATCACCAGCATGTGGACTGGAAAAACACCACAGAATGGCATGAAAAACAATTTATTCCAAGTTGAGTGCTTTCTTCCCTACTCGAGGGATTTCTTCAAAAGAATACATTAAAATACATTAAAATAAGAAGAACTGAGTGTGACACATGCAATAGGAGAGTTGGGAATTACAAATGTAATGCATGTGTATATTGTTCATACATTCTTGAAACAGGGGAAATTTTAATGTAAATAGAAAGGTGATTCACATCAAGGGACATTTTAACTGCAACAGTAGCAATGTGATTTATTTGGCAAAGCGTCAGGATTGCCCTATATTCAATATAGGTAAAACTTGTAGAAAATTCAAGGTTAGAATCGGAGAGCATTTGGGGGATATGAAAAATAAAAGGAGCACTAGTGCCCTTTATAGGCATTTGCAGGAATGTCATGGGCATCAGTTTAAATTTTTGGTGATTCAACAACTATCAAAAGATGAAGAGGGTAGAATATTGGACATACATTTAGATATACTGGAACTGAGGTGGCAATTGTTTTTAAATGCATCTCAGTATCCAGGTATAAATGATATGATTAGGATCTCTAGTATTTTAAGATTGTATAACATTTTAGGATAACAGGTGGAACTTGTTCCTTTTTTCTTTCTCAAGATTAATGTACTGTTTGTATGAAAGCATTTGACTTATGATCATGTTTTTACTGCTTTAAAAGTTGGTATGATATGAGTTTTAGATAAAAATTTATTTAGGTTCATAGGTTCATAGGTTTATACTAGGCTATCTGCCCTAAGGCATTTATAAGCCTAGCCCAAATTTTTGTGGCTTACGCCACCCCTTATTTGAAAAAATACTGTGCCCATTAGTTTGTTGTGCCTCTGTCCAGCAGTGACACAGAGATGATTCCCGGGGTAAACCTATGATCTCCCATCCACAGGTCTAGATTTCTCTTGAACAGAGTCAGCGAGGTGCTCTGCCTCACATGGACCGGGATTTTATTCCACAGCATAGGGAGTCTCTGAGTGATAAATCTATCCCTCCAGCACATCCTATTTATATCCGTGCTAAGGTTTAAGTCGCTTGCTCTAGTGGTTTTGGTGGATTTGGATTTTTGAGGTGGAGCATGTCCATTAATTCCGGGTTGGACATGGCCTTGTATGTCAGGCACATGTCACCTCTGAGCAGACTGTATGCGACTGAATAGAGCTGGAGTTTCTTCAATCTGGCAGCATATGACAGATTTTGGAGTCCCTTTATCCTTTTGGTGAGGAACTTTTGGGGTCTCTCCAATTGCTGCAGATGTCGGGTGAGATACATCCCGAATGGGGCATTGTACTCGATCATTGGTCTAATAAGTGAAGAGTACAGGGGAACAATGACCTCACTAGATCTGGATGTGAATCCCTTCATGATCAGGTGGGCAATGTAGAAGGTCTTTCTAACCACTTTAGCAATGTGAGTGTCAAAAGAAAGGCCACTGTCAACCTGGGTCCCCAGGTCCCTGATAACCTCTTCTGTGCTTAGTGGATTGCCACCTATATGGTAGCTTGGGGTTACCTTGTTTTTCCCGAAGGGTATGACTATACATTTTTTGGCGTTTAACTTCAGGCCATGGCTCTGGCACCAGCTATCTGTTTCCGTGAGTCCCTTCTGAAGGATAGCCGTGTCCGATGCACTTTCCACTATGGCCAGTTTGCAGTCGTCTGCAAACTTTGTCAGCCAAAGTCCTCCCATGTTGGCCTGTACTTCTGAGAAGTAGATGCCAAACAATAGGGGGCCAAGGACCGAGCCCTGTGGGACACCACTTGTGACCGGCTTGGAGTCTGACACAGCGCCAGCAACTCTAACCCTGTGGGTTCTGTCCTTAAGCCAGTTTGCAACCCATCTTGTGACATATGGGTTTACATTTAAGCTGTTAAGTTTTTCTACAATACCAGTGGGGTATTGTGTCAAGCTTGCAAGGTCAAGGTAGGCTGTATGGACTGCCTTTCCTCATCAATGGCCTTGGTGACTGTTTCGAAGAAGTCGACCAAGTTCAAAAGGCATGATCTTCCCTTGACAAAGCCAAACTGGGACGGGTCCAATGTCTGCAAGTCCCCTATATCTTTGTTTATGAGCTCCATTATGATCCTCTCCATAGCTTTGCAGACTAGACTTGTTAAGCTTATGGGGCGGTAATTACCAGGGTCCAGAGCGCCGCCTTTGTGGAGTGGGACCACAGTTGCCGTACGCCACTCCTTGGGCACGTATCCTGTGGTAAGGCTGAGATTAAACAGCTGCCTTATGTGCGGGTTTAATTCCTCATTTAGCTCGTGTAGCACACAGCCGGGGACACCATCCGGTCCCATTGATGCTGTGTTTTTAGCTTGCGAGAGCCGCTTTCACCTGCGCATTCGAGATGTCCGCGAGGCTACACTCGCCTGGGATAGTTATCTCTCCTTTAGGGCGGAGAGGGTGAAGTTTGCACTGAACCTGTCTGCCAGTATGTTGGCAATGTCTGTGGGTTCAGTGATTTTTGTATCATTTTGGACTAATTCTGAGCATATCTGGGAGTTTCCACCCAGGTTCCTAACATAGCTGAAAAAGGCCTTATGATTGTCCTTTGAATCCATGGCAATTTTTCTCTCAAAATTGGCCTTAGTTGATTTTATGAGTGCTCGTATTTTTTACTAATAATGATCAGGGGTGACTTCCTTTATGGATTTTGTTCTATCATGTAATAGCTTTCTCCTCTTATTGTAAAGTTTGTTAATGGCTGGGGTCCACCAGACTGGACGTTTGCCCTTTGTGGAAAGAGTCTTGGTTTTATTTGGGATTGCCTGATCCATGCAGTCCTGGAGGTGTTCATAGAAGGCATTTGTAAGGGCTTCCGCAGCTTGGGTTGTGGTTTCCACTGGCTCAGAGGCCTTGAAGGATACCACACCAGTCTTGAGTAGTGTGAAGTTTGCTTTAGAGAAGTTCTTCACTATGGTCTTTTTTGTTGGGGGTGGGGGCGGGATGTGGATTTCCAGTGAGATTAGTTTATGATCAGATCTCACCAATGAGGGATATACTTCCGGTGTGGAGCATTTTGTCCCCCATGTTTGTGACAATGAGATCTAGTATATTTTCTCCTCTCGTGGGAACAGTGACTAGCTGTTCCATGGCATTTGAATTTATGAACTCCAGGAACCGTTGGGCTAGAAAGTTAGGGCTTGAGTAATGTTCCCAGTCTATATTCGGGTAGTTGAAGTCACCCAATATGATGGTGTTTGGAGATACATTTATCTTATTTTTGTTTTGAAGTAGGAATTTATTGTGCAAAATTGTTTTTAATTAGAGTGTAATTGTTTAATTGGGGTGGGTTTATAAGTGGCTGGGTGTGTGACTTTTAATGTATTGTTCTGAAGAAATCCCTTGAGTAGGGAAGAAAGCGCTCAGCTTGGAATAAATTGGTTTTTCATGCCATTCTGTGGTGTTTTTCCTGTCCACACGCTGGTGATTGAATTATCTGGTTTGAAAATTGTGCTTGTGAGTTTGCCAGAGGCCTAGGCTGGGCCATACGATTGACATCCATGTGTGTGTGTTTGGAGGGGTATCCTATAAATGGGCTGTGCAAAGGTGCTGTGTGTGTCTGGCAGTGACCTGCCTGTGATACAGATGTGTGTGTGTATGTATGCACACAGTCACGCCATGTGGCTGTCCTACACAGAAGTATGTTGGACAGCTGTGGACCATACATGGTAGGGTGTCCAGTTCGCCATCTCTGGCCATGGACACATGAACCAGTCCTGCCAGGGGTCTCACTGGCACCACCAGGCCTAAGGCCAGATGCAGTACTGCTTCCTGATGGTGACTGCTGTCTGCTGGATCCTTGTCCCTGACGGGACTGACCAGGACCACATGCCCATGGCCTGCTCCGTTGTGATGTGGGCAACAACCCATCTTCGGTAGTGCTGGTGTCGCTGCCACTATGGGAGTGTGAAGGTGCATGGCCCCGTAGACTCTCAGCTGATGTTGGTGCTGACCTACATCCATGTGGCCAACACCCATCTCCCACCACATGCTTTAGCACAGACATGCCACAATCGAGGATTACCAAGGTCTCCCCACCTCATTCATGACCTCAGTATTTGGCATGTGGCCTCAATAAGGTCATGTATTTTACCATGTAAATCAAGAAGAGTTGCATCCACAACCCTAAGTATTTGTCTGGTGTTGCATTCACTACATGACTGTGCATCCATGACAGCCCGAAACATCTGTCTGGTGACACCTGCTGTGACACTTGTGACAGTGACCTGATGAGCAGCAGTCATCCTGTGAGCACCCCTGTCCATCCGCCTGTGTTGGACCTCACCTGCACTCTGGCCATTGGCAGTGTCTACACTCACACCTGCTATAGTCACCACACTTGTCTGTTCCATGCTACCACCTGCCAACTGTCCAACATCTGTGGCTGCTGGGGATGGGGCATGTGTGGGCATTGTGTCTGTGTGCGGGAGCATTGTGGATGACTGTAGGATGCCAACCGATGGCACAGATTCAGCCCCTGACAACACCGCCTGTGTCTGAATATGACCATCATCATTGCCAGAGTCTTCAGAGACACTGACATCAGATACTGAGTGGGAGGGACCGCGGCCACCATAACCACCTGTGGGGGAAAGACAACATATGTAAATTAATAGCTGCACTATACCGTTTGCTGCTACACACGTACACACACACATGCACACACACACACACACACACACACACACACACACACACACACACACACATGCACACACACGCGCATACAAGCACACACATACAGGTGAGGTGGCAGACAGGCCTTACACAGACCTCACAATAGCCAACTGGTGACATTCACAACACAGTCAGACCACTACATACCCACCCTGGACAGGCTGTCAACATCATGCAGTACAGCTCTTTCCGCTTCATGTTACTACTTATATACACCTCTGTAATATATGAGTAATGTTAGTAGGTGATGGGCCTTCAAGTAGCACACACTGAACCCATCTACACATAATTGCTGTTCACCTGTATAGCACAGGTGCAACTCCTACAGAACATACCTTTCAACTGTGCAGAGTATCGCTGAATGTCTACATGTGTGGTTCATATTTCTGGTCTGTTTGTCATAAATCCTGTGTTTGTCTGACACATTACTGGGATGATATGAGGACGGTGTCACTATTTAATGACATATTTTGAGTCTCACACTTCAAAACCTGCAGTACATGTATGTTATAACAGAATTGTTTACTCTAACGACCTTCTAAGCTAACAGTGGATATTATAAGTGTAGACACCCCTGTTAACATGCCAGGTTTGTCTGATATATAACATGGGACACAGAAATCATGTGATAACATTTCCCACCTTTAGTGTGACCTATAACCTGTGCAATCCAATTGAAGAACAAACACATATGTTAGGGGTAACATGCAGAAGTTGAAATATGTAGAATAGGCTGGTTACATGACTGTGCACACCCTTAAACTAATACTTTGTTAAATCAACTTTTGATTTCATAACAGCAGTTAGTCCTCTTGGGAAGGTGTGTATCAGCATGGCACATCTCGACTTAGCAATATTTATACACTCTCCCTTGCACAAACCGTTCAACTATGTGAGATTGCGAGGACATCACTACTGCACAGACCTCTTCAGGGCACCCCACAGATTCTCTATTGGATGCATGTGTGGACTGTGGTTAGGCCACTCCAAAACATTGATTGTCTTCTGGTGAAGACATTCTTTTACGGATTTTGATGTATGGTATGGGTCATTGTTGTGTGGAAAGGTGTAAGTCCTCCCAGCCACAGCTTTCTAGCAGACACGTGAAGATTTTGGGTCAAAAGGGACTGCTAATCCCCTCTACCTTAGGGACTGCTAATCCCCTCTACCCTAGCTAAAAGCCCACTTCCAGCTTAAGAAAAGCAACCCCAAAGCAGGACACTGCCATCACCATGCTTCACCATGGGGATGGTGTTCTTTTGGTGATGCACAGTGTTGTTCTTGTGCCAAACAAACCTTTTGGTATTGTGGCCAAAAAGTGCAACCTTGGTCTCATTACACCATAATACATTTCCCCACTTGCTATTGGGAGACCTGATGTATTTGCCAGACCTGGATGTTGTTCTGTGTGTGAGAAGGCTTTCATCTTCCAAACCTACCCCATAGGCCAGACATATGGAGAATACGGGAGATTGTTGTCACATGTAGTACACAACTGGTACTTGCCACTGATTCCTGCAACTCCTGTAATTTTGCTGTAGGTCTCCTGGCAGCCTCCCTAACCAGTTTGGATCTTGTCTTTTCCACACATTTGGAGGGATGTCCAGTTCTTTGCAATGTCACTGTTGCCCATCTTTCCACCACCATTTGATGACTGTCTTCACTGTGTTCAATGATGTGGAAATGTGTGTGTACCCTTCTCTGGGCTGATACCTTTCACAAATGAGATCCTTTTGCTGCTTCATAAGCTGTATGTGAACTATGGCTGTTGCTGTAGCCGGCCACTGAGTAAATTTAGGATAATCCTGGTAGGACAGCTGACCGTTATTTGCTGTTAATCAAAGAGTCTCTGTAATTGATGGCAGGTGTATACCCAAGACGACATAATGCTGTAATAATATTGAAAGCTGCTTCAACACAGTATTAGCTTTTGCCTGTGCACATGTATGCATCTAGCTTCTTATACGTTTTTTATGTATCATAATTGTTCCCCTAACAGATTTGTTTGTTTTACAAGTGAATTGTACAGGTTATAGGTCAAATGAAAGGTTGGAAGGGTTCGTAAATGTTTTATTGTGGTCTCATTTTTGTATGTCACAAATACCTGACATTCTAACAGGTGTGTGTACACCATTTATATGCACTGTATAACACTAATTTATAAAATATGTCCCTAGTTTTGGGCCTTCGTCCCCCATTTTGTCAGTCTTCATCCAGATTTCTTGCAATGACAGCTTGTGAGGTATGCTACAGATATGTGAAATCTGCAAATAGGCCCTTGTGATGACCACTGTAATTCAATGCAGTTAACTCCACCACAACTGAACATACAGATTTGTAAAATGGCTGAGAATAACAGTTGTGTGCATGGTCACATGCATGACATTAACATGCCTGGGGGTACAGGTGAGCCACAAGAGGAAAATCCCATACTCACTGGCTTCAGGCTGCTGTCCCATGTGCAGACCAGAGGGACCTGTGTAGTTTTGGGGAGAGGTATTGTCAGCAGACTCACATTTGGCATTCATGCTAGATGAATGCTACATTTCTGCACAGGTACAGTACAAGCTATGATAGTACACAATTTGCTGTCCCTCACCATAGCTGTGCACTTGTCTGCATCACTAAACCCCACCCACAAATGCAGTTTGAACTGACATATGCCTCTAGATACTCTATAGAAGACAGTATGACTGCTACATGATTAAATTGATGTGCACTGTGGCCTTACCTGGACGCTCCTCGCCTGTTGCCTGGGTGCCACCCACCTCCACGACTGGTGTTGGCTGTTGTGTGGGGGCTGCCCCAAGGTTAGCAAGGAGCTCCTCTGTTGCCATAAGTGGGGCCTATGTGGCTGGACCCCCACCTGTAGCAGTACGGTCCCTGGCTATGGCAGCAGCCCTTTGCCGGGCACGATGTATCAGGTCAGTTACCCAATGCTTGAACTGATCGTATGTGTGGCCATGGTGGTCCAAGGTGTTCACTCTGTGGACAAGGTCATCCCACAGGGCAGTTCGCTCCCACAGATTTTGTCAGCTCTGGCTGAACAGCACCACATCACAGGACCTCAGATATTTCCCAGAGTTATTTGCAGAGCCAACACATCAATATTGCCTATCATTAACCACCACTTAAAACCACATCACACCCCTGTCATCTATCAGCACAGTATGAACCTGCATTGCACTTCTGGTCCTGATGTGTCATGTTCCCCCCAATGAGGGCCAGTACATTGCATAAACCACCATTCATCATTCATGTTTGTGTAGAGGGATGACAGTGGCCATCTCCCTTTCAGATGGGATGTCAGTGGCGCTCAGGCTTTGCTTGCATACAGTGTGCAATGGAGCTGGAAGCATATGCCTGAGTTCGGGTCTATATTAAATTGTCAAAGTTTTACAACTTTGAATCACTAGACATCGAACACTAGTGATCGAAGTTGCAAAACATCGAACAATTAAAAAAAAAAAAGGAAAGAAAAGTAACACCTCCTATGTGGGGGGGGCTGTGCCCCCCACACCCCCTGCTACTTAAATATACCAACTCCGAGATCACGCTACAGCATAGCAAAGGGAAATCTTCCCTTTCTGCACCATACTCCATTAAAGTGCAATCTCAGAGTTGGCATATTTAAGTAATGGGGGGTGTGGGAGTGCAGCAGGGGCTTGTCCCCCTGCTTAAAGCAGTTACTTTTGTTTTTTTTTTTTTTTCTTTATCAGATATTCAAAGTTTTAGTACTTCGATCATATGGGGTTGACCATATGGTATTCAAAGTTCTAAAACTTCGATTATCTGATATAGACCCCCTGAGTTCATGTAGGATGCAGACAGGAATGTTATCAGGTCCCATGGAGACTTGCTTTTGTTTACTTTGATTAGAAAGTATGCATCTGCTCCCTGATGGTGAGTGGATGGGTGCAGGTGCTGTGCATATCCACCTATACTGATGGTGAGCCAGGGTGATGATGTTTGCGTAACCATGTCTGCAGCAGGTTGGCTATGGCTATGGTGTGTGCGTATGTTGTGTGACTGACCACCATTACAGGGTGGGTTGGGTTGTTGCCTCTGAGATTGCAGACATATGTGAAGATGGCATTGTGATTGCCCTTCGTGGATGTGCCAATTTGTACTCATAGTTTTACAGTAATCCACCTGTGACCTTATATGCTCGTTCAGACAAAGGTTGACTTGCTGCCAAGTTGTTGCCTGCTCCTACTCTGCCCTGTACAGCCAATATAGTGACCAATTATGTGGTTTGTGTATTGCTGCTGTCCAGCAAAGGGGATTACTCTACTTTGGTGGAGACAAGTTTTACAGGTAATGTATTGCTGAGTCCATACAGCTATACCAGTGGTCATATAGCTGCTTGTAGTAGGTATGGACACAAGGTCACAACCCAGTTGGACACCTCTCCAGTTTCAACCTGATTATCATGCTTATTCTAATACCCATGTCTGTGTCAGGGCAATGTAAGAACTAGTGGCTGTAGAAATTTAACTCTGTTGGATGCAAAGAAACTGAGTTTACACACATGCACAACATCTACAGCTTATTTACCTGACATATTGCATCCCATGTCTGTGGTTATGAGGCAGCCAGGTACACCTACTCATACATAGATGTGCACAGGTAATACCTGATATACATTTCTGTTCTATGTCAGTATGGCACACTGTATTTACACTCTTGCTGCTCTGTCTTTCCTGTCAACCTGTTAGAGCAGGACATCTGGAGGACGCCACACATACATGGGGGGCAATGGGCCAAAATTAGTGACACTTTCTTAATATTGCTGGAACATACTTAAGTCATTTGATAGCACAGTAGCCTTTGCATTCACAAACATACCCTGGAGGATGTCCGACGCTCATATGACAGGAAGACAGGAGAAAGGCTAGGAGTGTGGTAGTGAGAGTAGGAACTTTTACTGCTGGCAGTATGGCTGGTGTGGGGACAGAGATAGTTGATATGATGGACAGAAGGAAGGTTGATATATTTTGTGTGCAAGAGACCAGATGGAAGGCTAAGTGTATCAGAGTCAGGTCCAAATAGTTCGATCATGGTGTAGATGGAAGGAGAAATGGTGTAGGGGTTATCCTGAAGGAACAGTATGCCAAGAGTGTTTCTGAAGGTGAAAAGTGTGTCAAATAGAGGGATGTTTATGAAGCTGGAAATTGATGCTGTAATGATGACTGTTGTTAGTGCATATGCTCTGTTAATTGCATGTGCGATGGATGAGACAGAAACATTTTGGAGTGAGTTGAATGAAGTGGTGATGACTGTATCCAAGGATGAGAGAGTGGTGATTGGAGCATATTTCAATGGGCATGTTGGTGAAGGGAATAGAGAGGATGTGGAAGTGATGGGTAGGTATGGTGCTAAGCAAAGGAATGCAGAAGGTGAGATGGTGGTGGAGTTTGCAAAAAGCATGGACATGGCTGTGGTGAATACATATTTTAACAAGACAGAGGAGCATAGAGTGACATACAAGAACTGAGGAAGTTGCACACAGGTGTATTATCTGCTATGCAGGAGGGCCTGTTTGAAGGAGATTGGAGATGGTAAAGTGGTGACAGGGGAAAGTGTAGTTAGGCGGCAATGAATGTTGGTCTGTGGGATGACGTTGGTGATCAGAAAGAGGAGGAGGAGTGTGAGGGCAGCACCCAGGATCAAATGGTAGAAAGTGAAAAAGGGTGATTGTGAGGTTGCATTCAGGGAAGAGTTAAGATAGGCAGTGGGTGGTAGTGCAGAGTTACCGAATATCTGGGTAACTACAGCAGAGTTAGTAAGGGAGATGACTAGAAAGGTGCTTGGTGTGACATCTGGACAGTGGAAGGAGGACAATGAGACCTGGTGGTGGAATGAGGAAGTACTGGGGAGTATACAGAGAAAGAGGTTAGCGAAAAAGAAGTGGGATTGTCAGAGAGATGAAGAAAGTAGACAGAAGTATAAGGAGATGAGGTGCATGGTAAAGAGAGAGGTGGCAAAGGCTAACGATGAGGTGTATGAAGGGTTGTATGAAAGGTTGGACACTAAGGATGGAGAATACCAATTGGCTAGACAGAGGGACCAAGCTAGGAAGGATGTGCAGCAGATAAGGGTGTTAAAAATAATGAGGGAAATATACTCACAAGCGAGGAGAGCGTGTTTAATAGATGGAAAGACTACTTTGAGGGGCTGTTGAATGAAGAGAAGGAGATAGAGAGAAGGCTGTAAGATGTGGGTATGGTGAACCAGGAAGTGCAATTGATTAGCAAGGAGGAAGTAAGGATAGCTATGAAGAGGATTAAGAATGGAAAGGCTGTTGGTCCAGATGACATACCTTTGGAAGCATAGAGGTGTTTAGGAGAAATGGCAGTAGTCTTTTTAACTAGATAGTTTAATGTAATCTTGGAAAGTGAGAGGATGTGTGTGGAGTGGAGAAAAAATGTTTTTGTACCAATTATAAGAATAAGGGTGATGTCCAGAGCTGTAGTAACTACAGAGGGATAACATTGATCAGTCACAGAATGAAGTTATGGGTAAGAGTAGTGTAAGCTAGGTTAAGAAGGGAGGTGAGGATTAGTGATCAGCAGTATGGTTTCATGCAAGGAAAGAGCAGTACAGATGTGATGTTTGCTCTGAGAGTGTTTATGGAAAAGTATGGAGAATGTTGGAAGGAGTTGCATTATGTCTTTGTGGATTTAGAGAAAGCATATGACAGGGTGCCTAGAGAGGAGTTGTGGTATTGTATGAGGAGCTCAGGAGTGGCGGAGGAATCTGTAAGAGTGCTACAGGATATATACAAGGGTAGTGTGACAGCAGTGAGTTCTGCAGTGGGAGTGACAGGTGCATTTAATGTGGAGGTAGGATTGCATCAGGGATCAGCTCTGAGCATTTTCTTATTTGCAGTGGTGATGGACAGGTTGACAGATAAGATCAGACAGGAGTCCCAGTTAACTGTGCTGTTCGCAGATGACATTGTGATCTGTAGTGAGAGTAGGGAACAGGTTGAGGAGAGCCTGGAGAGGTGGAGATATGCTCTAGAGAGGGGAGGAATGATGGTCATCAGGGACTAAGACAGAATATATGTGTGTGAATGGGAGGGAGAATAGAGGAATGGTGAGGATGCAGGGAGGAGAGTTTGCAAAGATGGTTGAGTTTAAATATTTGGGATCAACAGTTCAGAGTAATGATGAGTGTAGGGGAGTGGTGAAGAAGAGAGTACAAACAGGATGCAGATGGTGTAGAAGAGTGTCAGGAGGGATTTGTGACAGACGAGTACCATTAAGAGTGAGAGGGAAGGTCTGCAAGACAGTAGTGAGACCAGCTATATTATATGGGTTAGAGACAGTGGCATTGACAAAAATGCAGGAGTCAGAGCTGGATGTGGATGTTAAGATTTCCACTGGGTGTGACGAGGGTGGACAGGATTAGGAATATGTTTGTTAGAGGGTCAGCCCAGGCTGGATGGTTTGGAGACAAAGCCAGAGAGTATTAGGATTATTTTGTTTTGGATATGTGCTGAGGTGGGATGCTGAGTATATTGGAAAAAGATTGGTAAGGATGAAGCTGCCAGGTAAGAGGAAAAGGGGAAGGCCTAAGATAAAAGGTGTATGGATGTGGTGATAGAGAACATGCAGGTGGTTGGTGTGACAGAGCAAGATGCAGAGGACAGGAAGAAATGGTGACAGAAAATCCGCTGTGGCGACCCCTAATGGGAACAGCTAAAAGAAATTGAAGGAGATGCTGTAATGTCAGTCTTGACAGGTTGCCAACGATTTGCCAGACATAACACAACTCTATGAGTAAATGACTACAAATATGAGGCACACATATGGTCAGTGTGCTTAACATTGGACAGTTGAATGGTATGAGCTCAGTATATCACATGCAGTTCAACACACACATCTGCAACAGTATTTCACTATGCAAATACCCTGTATATGTCTCTCACATTTCTGAGACAAACATGTATACCATAGTTGTATTCACAATTAACATATGGATATCTATGACATCCCAGTAGCTGGCCTAGCATTGTCACAATCAGTATTGTTCAACACTCACTCCAGTAGTCGTTATATGTGAGCCATCCTTTCCTGGCCTCAGGGGCCTGAGCTGTGATCTATGTCACTGCAGACAGACCCATATGCTATGGCCATAGGTTCTGATTAGTAATATATCAGTACAGCAAGTCTTGTTGAGACATATTTGTCAAATTTCCTAGTTCCCATTATTACATGCCCATAGTGCATTCCATTACACGCTTACTTGTTTAACATACTTTTTTTCCAAGTATGGTTGGTTGATTCCAATATGTGTTATTTGATTTCTTTAGCTGTCTGTCTGTCTCTCTCTCTCTCTCTCTCTCTCCCAGATGTAGGGTGTACATCTGTTTTGCATAGGCAGCAGCTTGCCTTTTGTAGGTAATGCTTATGAGCAGCTGATGGCCTGTTGGCCTGTGCACCAACTGGTGTCCCCCACTTGCTAATTGCATGCAGAACAGCTGTGGTGTTATTCCTATAGCCAATGGCATGGCAACACACTCCTATAACTGAGTACTTCATGTGGGTATTGCCCCTTTTCCTTGCCTGTGAGGAGAACTTCATGGAGGTGTGTGAACAATAGCATCACAGATGGTAGTTGGAAATTTATCTTACAACAAAAACTGTGGAGACAGCCCAACAAACTGGGGGAGAATGTTCCAGACATAGGGACAGAATGTAAGCATTGCTGTTATACATTTGCATTAATGCTAGTTTAACAGGGTTTGTGTGGACATGGCTTTTCAGTGTGATTTTAAGTCTGACAGTGTTATGTGGTTGATATGACTCTCAACTGTAGGGCTATCCACAGAATGGCCATAATTTGGACTCTCATGTTTGGTGTGTTCCTCAGACATTTTTTGACTTTGGAAAATCAGTAGCATACTGTGCTGTTTGCAGTCAGTAAATGTCATCATCTATTTGTGTTTCTGACTTCATATCACTCAGAAAAGATATGTTACAACAAACCCTGTTACACCAGCAACTGTCTCAGTTTATAACAGCAATATTTCACATATGCCCCTGTTTTTGGGCTTCTGTCCCCCAATTATGTCAGGCTTTATCCAGATGTCATACAGTAAGAGGTTCATAGGTAGGGTATATCATTATTTATTGCTTTCATTCCTGATACCATCCCATTGATGTATCAGAATGCCATACATGTCATGTGTAAGAGGCCTTATATATGAGGACAAAGCCTGGACATTCTATGGGACTCATAACAGTTGAGAGGTCTGTGTATTTCTTGTGATTTTTGCAGACTGTCAGAATTGTGTAGCAGTGTAGTGTGTCAATGTTATTTGGCCTATATAGGGAGGGAGGTAAATGTATGTGGTATGGGTCCTTTTATATCTGCCTGCACATGCTGCTCCAGTTTCTGGTGGTCTATTGGCTGTATATGTTTGTAGAGGCAGACTGAGACATGTCACATACCATGGTTAGGCATCATACTACACTGTGAATTGGGCCAGTATATGTAGGGGTAATGTGTGAGTGGCAAACATGTTGAGATGTTTTTGTTCACACAGTCCTTATACTGTACTGTTCATTTGGCTTACTGGTATGTCAATGTGACTGTGGTGAAATTGGTTGTGGCTATGCATTTTCACACTGGTGTCTGTTTTTCAGTGCTGTTACATCCCTGTAGTGTCTGATATATTTGCAAATACATGTGTAATTCCCCATAGCGGATTTGGGTTAGTGTTGTGTCAGTCTGACTGTAGTTTGGACGGTGCTTGGTGACTTGCTTAGCAGTTGAGTGTAATTTCCCTAATGTGATGTTATGTCCAGATATTTGTAGGATATATTGTTGCCTGGCCCCCATATGTGTTGTGTATTTCTGACACATCAGTGGAATGATGTGAAGATTTAAGTCACTAACTAGTGAGAAGTAACTGAGTGTTGGACTTGTGCTATTTCAGTCAATATATGTTAGGACAGACAGGAGTGTGTTACTGCAGCAACTGTGTCAGCTTATCTACTACAGTATTTCAGATATGTCCCTATTTTCATGGCTTTCTTCCCCCACTTTGTCAGGCTTGGTCCAGATTTGTTGCACTAAGGGGTTCTGAATCTACCTCTCGACTGGCCAGATTGTTTCAGAATGTCCAGGTTTATTGTTCATATTTCTGGTCTGTTCCACAGCTTCATTATTTTTATTTCCCTGGTAAGTCACTGTGATGATCTGGGGATTTCTGTAGGTAAATGATGATATACATTTCAGTTTCAGAACTCACATCCTTCTGAACATGTATGCTGAAACAAACCCTGTCACTCTGGCAACATTCTACATTTATAAGAGCAATATTTAAAACATGTTCCTAGTTTTGGCCTATTGTCCCCCATTTGGACAGCCTTTCACCAGACTTCTTGCACTAAGAGGTTGAGAGGTATTGTCCTGAGGTTCATAGGTTCATAGGTTGGTACTAGGCTATCGGCCCTAGGGCCTATACAAGCCTAGCCATACCAATTCCTTGGCTATTTCTTCCTACAATATTTACTTCCCTGGACCCCTGTCTCACAAGTCGACTGACATGATCCCCGGGGTAAATTTCCTATCTCCCATCCAATTGTCAAGGTTCCTTTTGAAGAGGGCCAAGGAGGCGCTCTGCTTGACATGTATGGACAGTCTATTCCAGAGTATGGGGAGTCTCTGGGTAAGGAACCTATCCCTCCAGCATGTTTTGTTCATTGAGATGACAAGGTTTCGGTCCCTAGAGCATGTGGCTCTGATAGATTGAGATTTCTTTAAGTGTAGCATGTCCAGCAGCTCTGGGTTTGACATGGCCTTGTATGTTAAGCAGAGATCGCCTCTGAGTAGACAATATGCAAGAGAGTATAGCTGGAGTTTTTTTTAGTCGTTTAGTATGACTCCACTGCATGAGTGTATATATATATTTATATATATATATATATATATATATATATATATATATATATATATGCATCTCCATACATATATACATTTGTATATGCATATATACAAAACCTGACTGATTCTACAGAATCTTTTCCCTACTGATGAATGACTCTACTGCATGATATGTTTGAAAAAACATCAGAAACCCTTATAACTTAAATGGTGTAGTGGTACATTGCCATGACTATGGTGTACAGTGCCCTGGGTTTGAGACTTGGCAGGGCTGATTATTTTGTTGCTAGGCAGAACAGTGGGTTTGCATGGGTTTGCGCAATGCTAAGCAATGCCAACACACAGTTAAACATGCAGATGCTTAATCTTTGTTAGCTTCACTTAGAATCACGCAAACTCGCTTACTCCTGCTTACTCATGCTTTCACTTGCGCTAATTTCTTTAAAATAAAAGAAAAAGGGGTGATAGGAAAGTGGTGAAAAAGGGGCACTCAGAGGGAAAAACTATATGGAAGATAGCTAGGGATGTGCAGGACGGGTGCAGGAAAGGTCCATAGATGTCAATTTCTTATACAGCAACAGATGCACATTTGTACAGAATTTGGAGGTGCTCTCCAAACTCAGATCGAAGGGTGCTGAGCACCAAACCCCAGACCTCACTGTTGGTGATGGCCTTCTGTCCATGCCTGCTCTTGGGGGGGGGGTGACAGGCTCCGTCCCCTGTGGTGGTTCCACCCAAAGGTGGTGCAGGACCAGCAGATGAGGGAGATCCAGGTTGGGTCCCAGACATGCTGGGGCCCATTGCCACAGCCAGATGAGGTGAGACAGGTGGATCCACTGGGATCTACCTTCTCAAATGCGCTATGGTGTTGAGGTTTTACAAAATATGTTGGTTAGTCATGAACAACACATTTCAAGACTAGGTATAACAGCATGCATGGGTGTTTCAATTAACCCCATAAAACAGATTTGAAACAGTTGCATAGCAAACAGAACACATGCATAAATGGAACAACAGTATGCATCGTAACAGCATGCCAGTAGCATTGATGGCAACAGGACACCAACAAAGCTATTTGAACAGGATATATTAATATGCAAGCAATCAAACATATTAACAATAATATAACACAAGTCCCAACATTGGGTTGGAGCACAACAGGCCTGTAGTATATGAGTAATAATTACTGATGCAGATGGGTGGGGGGAGAGACAGAAAATCCATTAACAACTGTTTATGTTTCTATTTTCCACAATAGTACTGCTCAATACTCTATGGGTCTGCCCTCACTTTACATCTACCTATGGCCATAGCTTCTTCAGTACAAAGATACCCATTAAACTGTCAGCTTGGAATGGTATGAGGCAAACTGTGACAACTCTGGGTACATTACTAGAGCGGACTTGTACATGTCAGGGTTACATATCTGGCGCAGGAGGGGTACCCTGAACTTCTGTTATGTGATTGTGCTACAGGCATATGTCAACTGGTTTCCTATCTGTGTCCAGGATTATTTACAACAGTGACCAATAGCTGTGACACTTGAGAGACATGTATCGGAAACATACTTCTCAACCGCTTAGAGCATGAGATCTGAACAAAGCCATACATAACAGGTTTTGCATTTGCATGGCTTTTCTGATGGATATGACATCTGACACTTGTATGTCTATCATTATTTTCTAACTTCAATCTATAATGGTTTGCCACCGATTTGTCATGGCACCTCTACTTTATGTAAAATGGACCACAAATCTGAGACAAATATCTGGACATTCAGTGAATATCTGTACAGTTAAGAGGTATGATTCGAGAAGAGTGCATATTGTATGTACCTACCCTGCTGTAATTTGCAGGCATGTGGTGGGACAATTGAACAGTTGTACACAGTTTATTAATATACTCTTCATACAGCTATTGGCAACATTTACATACCTGTAAAACCTGTGGGGAAAATATCTGCTAACACTACCTGACTGTTTTTACATTTATTCCTGATTCTTTGTGTGTAGATATGCACACATCTTAGTATCACTTCCTGGATTCGAACCGTGTCTGGGTGTACAAAAGTAGAAACTAAGCTATTTCTCATCACACTGAGCTACTGGGGACCTGCTGTCTCTTATTTCAATGGTTTCTGTCTAATAGTCTCTTGGTTAGACAGTCTGAACTTATAATTATATGATACATGCATGACAGACAGTTATTGTACTGTGTATTAATCATTTGGATTACTACAACCTGGAAAGCAAAGGTTAGCACAAGTCAATCCTGCATGGCAAACACATTAATACTTGACATATTACTATTCAGAATTCAGAGCTTAGTGCAGTATATATTTCACATTTCATTTATATCTTGTTTTACAGCTACACCATCTATGGGTTCTCCTAACAGCTTGTTCACAGATGCAGCTCAGTTAATGTATGCTGTCGCAGCCATATTTGCTGTGAAGAACCTGTATACATTCTATATATGTCTACAACAACATACCAAAATAAACACAACAGTTTTTTAAAGGTCTTTATTGTACTTCAATATTCGTCAGTCATACTTTTTTATTTATTCAGTTCACATAGTAACAGTATACCTACTAGCAGTAAGCAATGTACTCCTTCTTAGCTATTTTTTACAAAATACTGCAAAATAGATTTGTACTCAGCAGCCTGTCACCTTGGGCTTCCATGTTACTAGCCCTCTGTGCTGCAGCTATAGGGGAGAAAAACAAACATTATGCATATCTGTCTATCACATTCTCAGGCTAGTATTTACTACAAACTACTTGATAGTGATACTTACACACTACTGGAGCATTCTGGGCCCATCCATCTTGGATCCACTGGTCCAAGAGCACCCCTTCCTACACTTTATGTCAGCATAGTGGTGCCATACCTGCTCACCAGTCCGGGGGATGTCAGTAGCACTGGTGAGGTCAGGCGTGAGATGGTCCCAGGTCTCCATTTTGTATTGAGAGCCATGGTACTGGGCCTGCAGCAGTCTCTCCTCATGGTTTTAACTAGAAGTCCAGCCATGACCCTGAACTCCCAAATGCTCCAGTGCTGCACCCGAAAGTGCACTCCCTCTCCTATGCCAGCCATTGTATCTGCACAGATGGACTATAACAGATTATGGGTGTATTCCCATCTGCGCCATTTAAATAGTGCAGTATTCCCACCCTTTGCTGTCATTGGTCCATTTTGAAAAGGTTAAGCTCCGCTAATTAGTGCGCAAATCCGCTAAGTCAGTTTTAACACTACTTAAAAGGGAAGTTGTTTTGCAGTGTTTAACTGTGCACAAATCCACTTAGCTGAGCTACCTGCTGCTTAGCATGCACATCTTAGCAATGGTTACACTTGCTAAGCATAGGTGAGCATTGCTAACCATTGCTTACTTTTAATTTTTTAAATATATCAGAGGATTGATTTCATTTATTAAGTGTATATGATATACTTTACATAACATTCCTCTATGTGCTTTCCTTACATTGGCAAGGGGTGTGACTATACTGTATGGGGCACTTGTGTGTACATGGGTGGTTTCACATGTTATATGCACTCACACTTACATTGTACACCAGCTACATTACCCTGGTTGACAAAAAACAGTTGCTAAATAATTTAAGTTTACAAAAATAATTTTAACACTACTTTCCCATATACAAATAAGTTGCCTGTCTTGGTACTTAAACGGTGAACACCTGGATCTAATGCCAAGACTCTAACCACTACACTAGTTCAGCTTGCAAATTTCATCTGTATATTTGTATTTATCTTCTATGGGATGTTTAAGCTAAGGTAAGTGGAGGGCCATAATGCGCACACCTGTTTAGCTACGTTTAAACATTCCTTAGCCTAAGAAAAAAAAAACTTATAATATTATTATTATTATTATTATATTATTATGTTATTTAAGTGAGCATTGTGGTGTTCTGACAAGTCATTGAGGACTACAATTGGGAAATAATGGCATACATTTGGCTTTCAGGTTCTATCCTTCTGAGATTCCTGCTAAAACTATCCTGTTTTCAACCAATTTTCTAAGTGTGTGAGGGCAATTTTTCAGAAGCGTCCCTATTTTATTGCTTCCCCCCCCCCATTATTTGTGCCTTTGCCCATATGGACTGCTGTCAGGGAATATTGGCATACATTTGCTTTCAGACGTCTATCCTTTGGTAATTCATGCTAATACATGACCTATTTTCTATCAACTTTCTAAGTTTGTGAGGGCAATATGTATGATGTGTCCCTTTTCAGGGATTCATCCCCCATTACTTGTGCATTTGGACACATTTCCTGCTTATCGGGTTACGGAGGTGTCATACAGCACTTTTACAATGCAGGGGGTGTGTCACAGAACCTGTCACACATCCCTTGCATTGCTTACCTAATGCCTTGTGTATTTCAATGCCCATGGACACTGAAGTGATCATTTATTTCATTTCAGTGTCCGCAGACACTGAAATACTGGCATATTATTAGAGTAATTCTCTAATATTATGCCTAATCCTATTAGAAAGTGTCGTATGGGGGCGTGTTCAATGTCCATGCAATACTTGAACAAGCCCCCTGCACTCGTTCATGGTTCGTGTCCATATAGGTTGAACAGCAGCACATCTTCATGAATATGCAAGGCGCGCTGCAGTGCTATACAGACACAAACCACTCCATGCAGGAATAGTGCTATTCCTGCATGGAGTTTATTGAATCCCAGTGAGGATATCTTACTCAGCTGTCATGTCTGACGGTTGCCTACATGCATGACAACATGTGCCCATCCCTTCTACTTGAGGATTTTTTTATTCAGCTTCTCTCACATCTTATTCATTCTAAGCTCTGTGACTGGTTTCAATGAGATATGACCTCTCCTTTCTTACTTGCTTGGACTCCCGATCACCTTTGTGATTGAGTTTTAAATCACCATTTCTCCTTCCACACACTGAATCTTCTTTCTTTTCCTTTCCTTTCCTTTCATTTCTTGCTCCATACCATACCCCCTCCTTTCTGTAACATTTTCACCTACACTTCCATTAATCCAAGTTCCTTAGCATCATTTAGTTAAATGCTAAACACTGATGCACTACAGCATAGTGTGTGTGTGTGTGTGTGTGTGTGTGTGTGTGTGTGTGTGTGTGTGTGTGTGTGTGTGTGTGTGTGTGTGTGTGTGTGTGTGTAGCAGATTTTGGTAGTAGTCAGTCAGGGAAAGTCCATAACAGACCACCATACTCCGCAAATGTACCATTTTGTAGGTATATGCCAGTTTTCAGCCTTGCTTCACCATCTGTCATGGATTACCTCTTTACCCACTGCAGGCATCATTTACTGGACTTGTAAAAGCATCTGTGTGTGTATATGTATGTGTGTGTGTATATTCATCATCACCACACCAGGCCATTTAATTGGAAGAGAAGAGCTCTAAAGATCTGGTGACACACTGAGATTATTGGGAAGCCTGTGAGAAACACAGAGAATAAAAAATAACCTTAGTGAATTCACTGTAAGACAAGTAACTAGCAAGTTTAGTAGCAGTTATCAATGTATATCTATTTTTTTAATTAATAACAGTTTTTAGCCTACCAATTTTGAGGTGAGCAGTAAGACACTCAGATAGTGTCTGCAATCACCAAGTTAGCCAGCCACTGTAGCTAATGTGAGATAGGTAAAGCAACTGCTTTTATTAGGCTTGAACTTGTAGTCAGCATTTTCATTACTGAAACTGAATTAACATTTGCTAATTAAAAGTATGGTCAGTCACTGTAGAACTCTGGTTTGGCACTTCATGTCATTCGTAAGATATAAAAATTTTATCGTAACTGTACTGTGTCCAGCCATGCCTACACCTATAGAAATCATACATCACATGCTCTGTACATTATTGTCTTGATGATTAGTAAATTTATTTTTTTCTGTGTCCTCATTGTTCTTTTTATACCCAAGAATGATATTAAAAACTATGCCTAGTCCAAGTTAAAAAAATGTCAAGACAATCATTACTAGCTTAATAAATAAGGCAGAAGTATTGGTCTGTTTTAATTAGAGTTATACTGAAAAAACAGAAGCTATAGCAGCCAAAATAGAATAATAGAATAAACAACAATAATAATACAATGAATATAAAATTCAGTTAAGAAAGGCAAGAAGGAGATCCAAATCACCAGTTTTTAGACTATAATAACAGGTACATAAAAAAACAATAAAACAGCAAAGCTTTTGAGTGCCAGCTCTTTTGTTGTGCATATACTGAATTCACAATACAGTAGGATTTATTTAATAGTCATGTGGCATTATCAGCTAATTACAATGCAGCCCAAAGTTTATTTTATACATTTGGTAAACAGAAAATCCCACTGAACACGTCCCCTTTCAGTGGGGACCTGTGAGCACTGTCTGATTAAATGACTTGCTCAGTCACACAGCAGGAAAATAGAAGTGGAATGAATGAAACCATCTACCTTTTGGTTACAAGAATTAAAAGCTTGATGCCTTAATTCCCTATTCTAACTGACAGACTAGATATCACAGTAGGCAACAACAAAATTATTGCCAGTGAGTTCCTGCACCACCGTTCTAAAGTAGAAAGCCCCAGTTAAATAGCAAACTCATTACGGAGTGTACCTCAGCTTTATGCATATAAACCTTAAAAAATAAGCTCAGTTTAGAAAATGCAATGTCAGAAGTAACATAGCTAGAGAGCAGCAAGCCATCTTAAAATGTATATGCAGATTCATACAGTCAACCTAGATAGGTTTTGTTCACTGTTAAAGCGTCCCTAAAAATATAATTCCCACAGTAATTTAATTACAGTCAGGAGGGAGATAAGTTGCTGAAAACAGTGCCATCCTGATTACTAATGCAGTTGTTCTGTTACTAGATTGATTGTTCCTTTGATGGCAACTTTGTTGGTCTGCAGGTGTTAAGGTTTACTTCTAGAAGGTAAAAATGATGCATTTCCAAGATGTGGGACAGAATCAGTTTGAAACACTAGAAACTAGCAGTAGTGTGATCCTGTACATCTGTTTCCTTATGGAATGATTATTGGAGAAAAGTACAAAATCATAACAACATGGAGCATTTTACTGTTGATTAAGAAATATGTTATTGCTTTCATAGGTACTCCTGATTATGGGAAAACAAAGTAAAGCAGTTTGCTTTTGCTTTAAAAGACCACATTACTTTTACAAACTTCCTGAGGAAGCGACAAGTAAAACATTGTAAGGGCATTGCTTTCACTGGCACTGCTAAATTACATTTGGGGAAGCAGAACTCTGATTTATTTATTTATTATTGTCTGCATTGTTTATTTAGGTTCATAGTTATATACTAGGCTAAAGACCACCAAGTCCTTTATCAGCCTAGCCATGCAATCTAATCCAGTTGAGCACCTATGTATCATGGACGTTTATTAGGAAGAAGGTATGTGAGGAAGTTCCTAGAGGTTATGTGGTAAAGGGGTATGTTAGTTTGGGCATTACTATCTGCCTATCAAGAGATATGGAGTAGTCTTGGTAAGTTCACAGGAAAGCTAGCCACCCTTACAGACCATTTTTAAGCCTATCCAATTTCCCTTCTGAAGGCGAGAATAAAGCCGTGTACGTTGTGTCTGTGAGGTAAATACTAACCATTATACCAACCCCAACCCCTACAATAACAGCAACTCCCAATGCCTGGCGTCTGTCCCCAACCTTTAAATTCCCAGACTAACAGAGTGAACTAATAAGCCAAGTGAGTAACTGAGAAGAGGCTTGATGATCAGGCAGGTATGCTGGGGTGTAATACAAAAGGAAACATGATCAGAAGGAGATCTGGCTCTTTTACTGAGGATATTCAATATGAGAGGTAGTGATTAGTGGAACACTCAGGGAGGGACTTAGGACAAATGGACATTGATCAATGACAGATTATCAGACAGTGCCCAGTCAAGTTACGAGTCATTTCTTCTGGTTAGATTATGTCTGATTATGTTAATATTGTGTTGTAAACACACTCTTGATGAGGGGTGACAGTGGTCTTCTAAAGCCATTACACACTGAAGTCTCCCAGAATGATGAGCCTTTCTCAGCCAGGGCAGCCATTACAGAGTTGAGCGTTAAAATGAGAAACGATCATCATCATCTTCTTTCGGCTGTTCCCGTTAGGGGTCGCCACAGCAGATCATCTATTTCCATTTTTTCCTGTCTTCTGCATTTTGCTCTGTCACAGCAACCACCTGCATGTCCTCTCTCACCACATCCATAAACCTTATCTTAGGCCTTCCTCTTTTCCTGTTACCTGGTAGCTTCATCTTTAGCATCTTTTTCCTAATATACTCAGCATCCCTCCTCAGCATATGTCCAAACCAACTTAATCTTGCCTCTCTGACATTGTTTCCAAACCTTCCAACCTGGTCTGACCCTCTAATAATACTTATTCCTAATCCTGTCCACCCTCGTCACACCTAGTGCAAATCTTAACATCTTTAACTCTGCCACATCCAGCTCTAACTCCTGCCTTTTTGTCAATGCCTCTGTCTCTAACCCATATAACATAGCTGGTCTCACTACCCTCTTGTAGACCTTCCCTTTCACTCTTACTGGTACTCGTTTGTCACAAATCACTCCTGACACTCTTCTCCACCCACTCCATCCTGCCTGTACTCTCTTCTTCACCTCTCTTCCACACTCACCATTACTTTTAACTATTGATCCCAAGTATTTAAACTCATCCACCTTTGCCACCTCTACTCCTTGCATCCTCACCATTCCTCTATCTTTCCTCTCATTCACACACATATATTCTGTCTTAGTCCTGCTGACCTTCATTCCTCTTCTCTCTAGAGCATATCTCCATCTCTCCAGGGTCTCCTCCACCTGCTCCCTGCTCTCACTACAGATCACAATGTCATCTGCAAACATCATAGTCCATGGGGACTCCTGTCTGATCTCGTCTGTCAACCTGTCCATCACCATTGCAAATAAGAAAGGGCTCAGAGCTGATCCTTGATGTAATCACACATCCACCTTAAATGCATCCATCACTCCCACCGCAGATCTCACCGCTGTCACACTACCCTCGTACATATCCTGTACCAGTCTTACATACTTCTTTGACACTCCCGACTTCCTCATACAATACCACAACTCCTCTCTAGGCACCTTGTCATATGCTTTCTCTAAGTCTTCAAAAACACAATACAACTCCTTCTGACCTTCTCTGTACTTCTCCATCAACACTCTCAGAACAAACATCACATCTGTAGTGCTCTTTCCCAGCATGAAACCATACTGCTGATCACTAATCATCACTTCCCTTCTTAACCTAGCTTCCACTACTCTTTTCCATAACTTCATGCTGTGACTCATCAATTTAATCCCTCTGTAGTTACTACAGCTCTGCACATCACCCTTATTCTTAAAAATTGGTACCAAAACACTTTGTCTCCATTCTTCAGGCATCCTCTTACTTTCCAAAATTTAATTAAACAATATGGTTAAAAAGTCCACTGCAGTTTCACATAAAGATCTCCATGCTTCCACAGGTATGTCATCTGGACCAACAGCCTTTCCATTCTTCATCCTCTTCATAGCTCTCCTTACTTCCTCCTTGCTAATCCATTGCAGTTCATGATTCACTATCCCCACATCATCCAACCTTCTCTCCCTCTCATTCTCTTCATTCATCAACCCCTCAAAGTACTCTTTCCATCTGCTCAACACACTCTCCTCACTTGTGAGTATGTTTTCCTCATTATCCTTTATCACCTTTACCTGCTGCACATCTTTACTAGCTCGGTCCCTCTGTCTAGCCAATCTGTACAGGTCCTTTTCTCCCTCCTTAGTGTCCAACCTTTTATACAACTCTTCATATGCCTTGTCCTTAGTCTTCGCCACCTCTCTCTTTGCCATGCACCTCATCTCCTTATACTCCTGTCTATTTTCTTCATCTCTCTGACAATCCCACTTCTTCTTTGCCAACCTCTTTCTCTGTATACTCTCCTGTACTTCCTCATTCCACCACCATGTCTCCTTGGTGTCCTTCCTCTGTCCCGATGTCATACCAAGCACCTTTCTAGCCATCTCCCTTACTAGCTCTGCTGTAGTTACCCAGCTATTGATAACTCTTCACTGCCACCCAGTGCCTGTCTTAACATTTCCCTGAAATTACCCTTTTTCAATTTCCACCATTTGATCCTTGGTGATGCCCTCACACTCCTCCTCCTCTTCTTGATCACCAACGTCATCTTACAAACCACTATCCTATGCTGCCTAACTACACTTTCCCTGGTCACCACTTTACAGTCTCCCAATCTCCTGCAAACTGGCCCTCCTACATAAGATATAATCCACCTGTGTGCATCTTTCTCCACTCTTGTATGTCACCCTATGCTCCTCCCTCTTGCTAAAATACGTATTCACCACAGCCATGTCCATCCTTTTTGCAAAATCCATGATACAAAATGCTTTTTATGACAACCCAACCCGATTACTATCTAAAGATGTTGCTTCCATGCTAGCTTTAATAGTGTTAGTGATTAGTATAAGTACTGGTCTATCACTACCGAAGGGAAAAGCCAAAGACAAATAGTTGGAAATATATTACATTCATAAAAGGACTCACTGATAAGACTCTTTCCAATTCACAGTTTAAAATGCACACTTCAAGTTCTGGCCTATCTGCTGCTAACACTTCAAGGGCTGATGTGCAGAATCTTTAAGCTAGAAATAGAGAGGAGAGCAAGACAACTGGACACAGGGCAAAACAAATGACACATATATGCTGATCGTGGAATGCTTTATGTTACATAAGGGGTATACAGCTTTAATGCTAAGGAGATAGCTACAATAATTTGAAAGCCATATGGTACAGAGCTCCTCCAGAAAGCTTCCAGTTTGAATATGCAGACCTCAGTAATGAAGGACCATGTCCACTCTGCCTCCATTTTAATTAAAGGACATTTAGACACTATACAGTGTCAGTAGTGAAGAACTGCATGCGTACCAGGAAAAAAAAGTCATCTGCCTTCAAGTGTCAGTATGTTTGGGACTATAGCAGTACAGTTCACTGTAGAAATATATTTCATCAGCAATCCCTATATTTCTCTCACTGCATGGAAGAGAGGCAGAAAAGTGCAATCCCTGAACATACAAATTCAATTTATTGCTCACAGCAAGTGGCTCAACCAAGAAAACTGGAAAGGTACATGGGGAAGAATCCGGAAATTTAATATAAATGAAGTATGGTAGCTGGCACAGAGGATGAAGTTTAATAATTGTTAAACTGCTTCCTGTAACTCAGGGGTTTGTTAAACTGCTTCCTGTACTCCAGAGTTTGATTAGTCTTCAAGTAGCACTGAAAAAAAAAAAGTCACGTAATCAAACAGTGCTCCTGAGTCAATGAAAAGAGAAATTTGAGTATGGTTAGCTTACTTCATTAACCAGTAAAAATGAATCCTTAAAAATATGAAATCTTAACTTCCTTGAGATGGAGAAAGACAAAATTGCAGCAATTAGGCAGATCTTCAGGAATCTGCCCAGGAAAAATGCCACCTGTAAGATTTTTTTTTTTTTTTTTTTTTTTTTTAACAAGAGCAACAAAGACAAACAGTGTGAATCTGAAAACTGCATAATTCGTTAATAAGAGGCAGAATAATTTGTGGTACAAAAAATGACAGACTAAGAGCTAGGCTATTTAAGAGAAACATACAAGACTATCAACTCAGTCTACTAACTGCTACTTATGTGATTTCTAAAGACTTAAACTGAAGTCACTAGCTTGTATGTACCTGAAATATGGCAGAACTGGCTCATAGTCTACTAACTGCTACTTATGTGATTTCTAAGGGCTTAAACTGAAGTCACTAGCTTAAAACATACAGTTTGTACTTGTAGATCAGTTGCTGAGTGAACTGTGCTTTTCTTGACTGTACAAATGCTGAATTTAAACTTGAAATGCTGTTAATTGTTTGGCGCAAACTCCAAGAGCTGCTTATGTGATTACTCTCTGACATTGTCTCCAAACCTTCCAACCTGGGCTGACCCTCTAATAATACTTATTCCTAATCCTGTCAACCCTCGTCACACCCAGTGCAAATCTTAACATCTTTAACTCTGCCACATCCAGCTCTAACTCCTGCCTTTTTGTCAATGCCACTGTCTCTAACCCATATAACATAGCTGGTCTCACTACCCTCTTGTAGACCTTCCCTTTCACTCTTACTGGTACTCGTTTGTCACAAATCACTCCTGACACTCTTCTCCACCCACTCCATCCTGCCTGTACACTCTTCTTCACCTCTCTTCCACACTCACCATTAATTTGAACTATTGATCCCAAGTATTTAAACTCATGCACCTTCGCCACCTCTACTCCTTGCATCCTCACCATTCCTCTTTCCTCCCTCTCATTCACACACATATATTCTGTCTTAGTCCTGCTGACCTTCATTCCTCTTCTCCGTAGAGCATATCTCCATCTCTCCAGGGTCTCCTCCACCTGCTCCCTGCTCTCACTACAGATCACAATGTCATCTGCAAACATCATAGTCCACAGGGACTCCTGTCTGATCTTGTCTGTCAACCTGCCCATCACCATTGCAAATAAGAAAGGGCTCAGAGCTGATCCTTGATGTAATTCCACTTCCACCTTAAATGCATCCGTCACTCCCACCACAGACCTCACCACTGTCACACTACCCTCATACATATCCTGTACCACTCTTACATACTTCTCTGACACTCCCGACTTCCTCATACAATACCACAACTCCTCTCTAGGCACCTTGTCATATGCTTTCTCTAAGTCTACAAAAACACAATGCAACTCCTTCTGATCTTCTCTGTACTTCTCCATCAACACTCTCAGAGAAACATCGCATCTGTAGTGCTCTTTCCCGGCATGAAACCATACTGCTGATCACTAATCATCACTTCCCTTCTTAACCTAGCTTCCACTACTCTTTCCCATAACTTCATGCTGTGACTGATCAATTTAATCCCTCTGTAGTTACTACAGCTCTGCACATCACCCTTATTCTTAAAAATCGGTGCCAAAACACTTTGTCTCCATTCCTCAGGCATCCTCTCACTTTCCAAAATTTCATTAAACAATATGGTTAAAAAGTCCACTGCAATTTCACCTAAACACCTCCATGCTTCCACAGGTATGTCATCTGGACCAACAGCCTTTCCATTCTTCATCCTCTTCATAGCTATCCTTACTTCCTCCTTCCTAATCCACTGCACTTCATGATTCACTATCCGCACATCATCCAACCTTCTCTCCCTCTCATTCTCTTCATTCATCAACCCCTCAAAGTACTCTTTCCATCTGCTCAACACACTCTCCTCACTTGTGAGTATGTTTCCCTCATTATCCTTTATTACCATTACCTGCTGCACATCTTTCCTAGCTCATTCCTTCTGTCTAGCCAATCTGTACAGGTCCTTTTCTCCCTCCTTAGTGTCTAACCTTTCATACAACTCTTCATATGCCTTGTCCTTAGTCTTCGCCACCTCTCTCTTTGCCATGCACCTCATCTCCTTATACTCCTGTCTACTTTCTTCATCTCTCTGACAATCCCACTTCTTCTTTGCCAACCTCTTTCTCTGTATACTCTCCTGTACTTCCTCATTCCACCTCCATGTCTCCTTGTTGTCCTTCCTCTGTCCAGATGTGATACCAAGCACCTTTCTAGCCATCTCCCTTACTAGCTCTGCTATAGTTACCCAGCTATTGATAACTCTTCACTGCCACCCAGTGCCTGTCTTAACTTTTCCCTGAAATTACCCTTTTCCAATTTCCACCATTTGATCCTTGGTGCTGCCCTCACACTCCTCCTCCTCCTCTTCTTGATCACCAACATCATCTTACAAACCACTATCCTATGCTGCCTAATTATACTTTCCCTGGTCACCACTTTACAGTCTCCCAATCTCCTGCAAACTGGCCCTACTACATAAGATATAATCCACCTGTGTGCATCTTTCTCCACTCTTGTATGTCACCCTATGCTCCTCCCTCTTGCTAAAATACGTATTCACCACAGCCATGTCCATCCTTTTCGCAAAATCCATGCTACAAAATGCTTTTTATGACAACCCAGCCCGATTACTATCTAAAGATGTTGCTTCCATGCTAGCTTTAATAGTGTTAGTGATTAGTATAACTACTGGTCTATCACTACCGAAGGGAAAAGCCAAAGACAAGTAGTTGGAAATATATTACATTCATAAAAGGACTCACTGGTAAGACTCTTTCCAATTCACAGTTTAAAATGCACACTTCAGGTTCTGGCCTATCTGCTGCTAACACATCAGGGGCTGATGTGCAGAATCGTTAAGCTAGAAATAGAGAGGACAGCAAGACAACTGGACACAGGGCAAAACAAATGACACATATATGCTGATCGTGGAATGCTTTATGTTACATAAGGGGTATACAGCTTTAATGCTAAGGAGATATCTACAATAATTTGAAAGCCATATGGTACAGAGCTCATCCAGAAAGCTTTCAGTTTGAATATGCAGACCTCAGTAATGAAGGACCATGTCCACTCTGCCTCCATTTTAATTAATGGACATTTAGACACTATACAGTGTCAGTAGTGAAGAATTGCATGCGTACCAGGAAAAAAAGTCATCTGCCTTCAAGTGTCAGTATGTTTGGGACTATAGCAGTACAGTTCACTGTAGAAATATATTTCATCAGCAATCCCTATATTTCTCTCACTGCATGGAAGAGAGGCAGAAAAGTGCAATCCCTGAACATACAAATTCAATTTATTGCTCACAGCAAGTGGATCAACCAAGAAAACTGGAAAAGAACAGGGGGAAGAATCCAAAAATTTAATATAAATGAAGTATGGTAGCTGGCACAGAGGATGAAGTTTAATAATTGTTAAACTGCTTCCTGTACCTCAGGGGTTTGTTAAACTGCTTCCTGTACTCCACAGTTTGATTAGTCTTCAAGTAGCACTGAAAAAAAAAAAGTCACGTAATCAAACAGTGCTCCTGAGTCAATGAAAAGAGAAATTTGAGTATGGTTAGCTTACTTCATTAACCAGTAAAAATGAATCCTTAAAAATATGAAATCTTAACTTCCTTGAGACGGAGAAAGACAAAATTGCAGCAATTAGGCAGATCTTCAGGAATCAGCCCAGGAAAAATGCCACCTGTAAGGTATATATATATATATTTTTTTTTTTTTTTTTTTTTTTAACAAGAGCAACAAAGACAAACAGTGTGAATCTGAAAACTACATAATTCGTTAATAAGAGGCAGAATAATTTGTGGTACAAAAAATGACAGACTAAGAGCTAGGCTATTTAAGAGAAACATACAAGACTGTATCAACTCAGTCTACTAACTGCTACTTATGTGATTTCTAAGGGCTTAAACTGAAGTCGCTAGCTTGTATGTACTTGAAATATAACAGAATTGGCTCATAGTCTACTAACTGCTACTTATGTGATTTCTAAGGGCTTAAAGTGAAGTCACTAGCTTAAAACATACAGTTTGTACTTGTAGATCAGTCGCTGAGTGAACTGTGCTTTTCTTGACTGTACAAATGCTGAATTTAAACTTGAAATGCTGTTAATTGTTTGGCGCTAACTCCAAGAGCTGCTTATGTGATTACCAGAGTCTAAAACTGAAGTCGCTAGCTTAATATAGTGAAACTGCATTAAAGGTTTTGTTACTAAGTAAATCATGCTTTTTACTGACTATAAAGATTGCTATATTAACTTCAGATGTTTTACTTAATTGGCACTAACTCTTGAATAGTCGTTGGACTAAATAACTCAATTTTAAACTCTTTAGTGGAATATTATGCTCTGGACCATGGGATAACCCTTTAAATGCTGCTATAATCTATATATTGGGAAAACTTGTTGTTACTTCCTTGCAATGTACTAATAGTCAACTTACTATTTTCTGACTAGGTGCTATCCCCCACCAAACCACCCTCAACCTAAAAAGGCTTGTATTTACAGTGAGCATTTATAATGCACTGTTTTCTTATTTCTAGATCATACGCAGTACTACCCAACTATTATCCTCACATTTATCAGAGATGTATAGGAACAAAAGCAAGTGTGTTCAAAAACACCTGCATGCTGCTGAACAAAAATATGAAAATGAGATGTTTGTGAGTACTAATGAAGTAAAAAGATTTGATGATGTAAAGCAAGACTAATGCACAGACAGACAATAATTAAAAGTCAGAATGATAGCAAGAAATAACTGAATTTAAACTAGACCTGCAAACTGAATACTTTACTGGAGAGTGCAACTGAAACACTGAGATACAAAGGCAACACAAAACACAGCTTTCTGGACACATAGGTTCATATCATAGGTTAGTACTAACCTATGAACCTATGAACCTATGAGAGTGCAATTGAAGCACTGAGATATAAAGGCAACACAAAACACAGCTTTCTGGACACATAGTCGGGCTACTAAGTGGCATCATTAGGTCAAAACAACTGCTGGAAAAAAATAATGTATACAAAACTCTTTCAAATCATAGCACCTAAATAAGTCAACCAACACCTTGGTGCCCATAGCAGTGAGAGCTCAGAATAATAATGAAAGTCTTAACAGCAACCTAAAAACAGGAAAGTACAGTTGTGTACACTTACCATAAATGTAGATGTTCGAGTGTATTCACTGTTGCAGTCATCACACCAGGGTCATCCCCACCAGAGCAGCCCCCAGTTGGCCTGAAAACCAGAGGTCCAGCACCCCCACATCGGCTGCCATTGGTCCAGGACTGACGCCAGGTCGTCAGTGGCACAAAATCAGGCAGCCGATGCCATTACATCAGTCCTTCTTGTCCTGTCAGGAGCCCCCAGTAGAGAGCTAGGTTATGGTAGAAGAACACCACTAGTAGGAAGTAAATACCAAAACTTCCTTGTAAGAAGAGAGAGAGAGCAAGAGAGAGAAGACAAGGGGGGTGGAGGGAGGGAAACCAGGACTGCAACAGTGAATACACTCGAACATCTACATTTATAATAAGTGTATACAACTGTACTATGTTCTTCATGTTTCACTGTTGCAGTCATCACATTTGGGTTGATTCCCAAAGCTGAAAAAAAGGGTGGAGGCAGTCAAGAAGACTGGGAGTTGGCTAGGATGCCCTGCAAGACTGCGGTGGCAAAGTCTGCCCTGGATTTGGAGAAGATAGGCAGGTGGTAATGCTTGGTGAAGGTATGAACAGATGTCCATGTTACAGCCACCAGTATGTCCCTGGTGGGGACCCCTTTGAGGAAAGCTGCAGAGGTAGAGGTTGCTCTGGTGGAATGTGTCCTGAACACCTTTGGGGTAGGTTTCCCATGCTGTTTGCAGCAGAAATGGATGCAGTGTGCTATCCATTTGGAAATTGTTTGTTTGGATATGGCCTTACCCTCTGTTCCTTCAGCAAAGCTGACTAGCATTTGATCAGTTTTTCTAAAAGAATTAGTCTTGTCTATGTAGAATCTAAGCTGTCTGTGCACATCTAGAGAGCACAGAATCCTTTCCCCCTTGTTTTGTGGGTTAGGGAAAAAGGTGGGCAAATGAATGGATTGGTTGAGAGCCACACTGGACACCACTTTTGGCATGAAGGATAGGTTAGTCCTGAGGGAGACCCTGTCAGCATGGGAAATGATGAAGGGCTCTACAGCCATAAGTGAGTGTAGCTCTGATACTCTTTTAGCTGAAGTGATGGCCAGAAGCAAGGCAGTCTTCCAAGAAAGAAATGTTAACTCTGCTGAAGCTGCAGGTTCAAAGGGGGGTAAGATAAGCTTTTCCAACACAAAGTTTAGGTCCCAAGCCAGGGTAGGAGCTCTTCTGGGTGACCTCAAGTTGTTAGCCCCTCTTAGGAACTGTTTGATGACAGGGAGTGAGAAAAGAAGTGGCTCTATGCTGAAATGAGCAGAGATGGCAGAGGCACTCATGTGAACTGCTTCTGCTTCGGGCTCCTCAGCAAGAAAGACTGATGTAATGGCATTGACTGCCTGATTCCACACCACCAATGACCCAGCATCAGTCCCGGAGCAACAGCAACTGACGCAGAAACACCAAGCCTCTGGCACTCGGGCCAACCGAGGGCCACCCTGGCAGGGACAAACCAAATGTGACAACCGCAAGAGTGAAACACGAAGAACATCTGCAGACTACAACAACAGATGATCAACACTCACCACAGTTAACAGTGTGGTCTGTTACTCTTTCCTATGACTGCCTTCTTATTTACTTCTCACTATTCCAGTTACTGTAGTCCAACCTAGTGTGATCTGTTGTCACACTGGCTCCCTCCATATCCAGTCAGAAATTTCTTTAAACCTCCCAATGCAGGCGATACACTGAAGATAAGGTGACAAAAGTTGACAGACAGCTGGAATTGACTGTAACCATATTCTGGGTGTCTAAGCCTTTGTATTATTTCTGTCTTGCCTACAAGCAGAATATGAATGAATTAGGAGCAGACAATGACCTGCATGGTCCTGCATATTTCCTTACAGACCCATGCAGAGACAGAGAATTGACCACATCTGATGACTTTGTACCAACGTACCCTTCCACACATACCCAATTAAAACAGCAGGCTACAGGATGCTCAGACTCCTCAGATCACCCACTGCATAGGTTACTAGACAAACCTGAGCAGCTGGTCAGCCCAAGTAGCTGTGAAATAACTCAAAGTACTGTTACTGCTGGTGTGACTGACAGTAGTTTTTTTATCAAAAAGTATGAAACTAATTTGTAGGATTGTTTAATGACACTGATTTTGGTGAAATCAATGCTGAAATTATACATAGTATATTTGGATGCTGAATCCTCAACCTCACCACATAAATTCTTGCTATGAATGATTTATTTCTCCTATTTCGTATCCCTTTTCACTTGCTCTGAAATGCTCATAGGAATGAATGTGCGGTCATCCATATGATATACCCAAACTAGGATATCTGTTTTAAAAATAATGTTGTTCCCCAGAATGCTTTCCTGATAGAACTCTACTCAAAGTTTCAAGCCTGTAGCATAACTCAAGAGTATTTAAACCATCAAACAGATTTTGTAACACAGCAAAGTCAAACTGATGCATTTATTTTTATACATTTCTTATCCCTTTCTATGTAAAAAACAGACTGCAAGGCACCTATGTAATCATTTGATTAAAGTAGCTGAAACTGTGTAATAAGAATAATCTGCAACAACATAATTTTCAGTTCTCTCAGATGTTCTTTAAGCTTCCTAGATTGCCTGCAGCATCAGTAGAAATAAAAGTAAGAAAGGATATGACAAAAATAAGGCAGGCCAAGAAACTTGGCTTGAACAATTCTGTTGTTTCCTGCTCAGTACTTGTTAGGTGTGTGTTGTATCTGCTGCAGTTCTTCTCCCCTGTTTCTGCTGCTTGTTGTTGGGCTGCCAAGGAGACCCAGTATAAATAATTCCACCAGAACACCTCTTGTTTTACAAGTTTTGGGACAATTTTTAATGGGTCTGATCAGATATGAGTAAAGAGGAATTAAGACTTCTTTGGATCTAGTGAAGATGCACTTGGAAATTAGATAAGCCAGACAAAAGGCTTTTTGTATTACTAAGGAGACATGATAGTCAAACAACTAGGGTCAAAACTGTCAGACTCTTGAAGCCTGACTCACTTAATGTACCCTGCCATATTCAGACTATGCCCTTTTTTCATCTTACTTTAAAAATCTGCATTTATTTCAAAGTATTTGCTGGTATTTTACAGTTGCAACTGCAGGGATCCTGCACACTGGGCTTTTTTTTACTGATTTTATAGTTAGATAAGTTAGGTCTCCACTGTAGTGGGTGCAGAGAGTAGCATATTATTTTCTGCGCTTGGGATCATTGAGTAAACCTTAAACTGTCTTACTGTGACTGGCCAGTAGACTATTTTACTTGTTTGTTGATTTTCTCTGCCTGTATAATGCTGGTCTCATTCACTCAGAGCTTACCAATGCTTGGCAACCACACCATTGAGATTTGAGTGTACCATCTTCAACCCACCTCCATCTAAGCTTGAAAAGTACTCCATTTTTTTGAACTGCACTTTTTGTTGTTATTTTACAGTGTTCTTGTTGTAGTTCTGCATTTTTAATAAAATAATAAAAAAAAGCACCCTTGCGGAATCTCAACATCAAGTTCTACAACAAAAGGAAGAAAATTACAGACAAAAACTAGGAAGTGCAATGCCCAGCAAGACCCTCCTATGAGACCAGGCTTTTTCAGATGATTGGTAATAATCCACAGTGGACTGGTAATAATCCACAATGGACATTTTTTTTCTTTTTCTTTCTTTCTTTTTAGAAACAATGTGTATGTTTTAGTAAGCCTTGCATTTTTTAGCATTAGGGATGTTTTCACTTCATGGCCTTTTCCTTTAGTTTTTATTATCTATTGTGATTTGTTGTTGAAGAGTATTAAAAGTGAGGTAGTTGTACATGTTTTGTTATGCTGAGGTAGTTTCAAAGTTTCAGGAGATGAAAGTGCTAAATACATTATGAACATGTAACACATCCAGTGATCATTTTTTAACATTTTTTTGGTTGCTAGTGCATTTACTGTTTGTTATAACAAGCTTTGAGTTTAACCTTTACACCAGTTTGTAGATTTCTGAGTATTGTAGCTCAATGCAGGAGTGACAACAGGGGGTAAGTAGTAGCCAAAGTAACTTTAGTGGAGTTGCTGAAGAAGCGGTTGTGCCTATAAAGTATTCCTAGTTTTTGGTGTTTTTTTATGTTGTTTTGGACATGAAGGTGAAATTTTACATTGCCATCAATTGTTATTCCCAGCAGTTTTGTGTGGAGGAGTACTTCTATTTCATTATTATATAGTTAAAATATTTTAAAATTCTGATTTTTCAGTGCTATGGGTGTTTGGATGAAGAGGAGCAGATTGTTTTTTGGGGATTATGTAGAAACTGGGAATCAATTAGCCAGGATTCTACAGAAGTAAAATGTTTCTTGTGTTGTTAGCCGGAGTTCTACCAGGCTATTGGAGGAACAGACACGCGTAGAGTCATCCACATACTGGATAAGTGAGGCTTTACAGAAGGCACAGTGAAGATTATTGGTGAAAATGGCAGAATCTTCTGTCAATCACAGAATCTTGTGGAACACTCATGGTATTTAGAAAGTATGGCGAGAGGGGCATTGCCATTTTACTGATAGGAATCTATTTCATATATAGCTGTGGAACTATTTAAGGGTGGTGGGTCATGAGCCAAGAGTGGATAGTTATTGCTGCAGTTTAGACTGAGACTGTGTCAAAAGCCTTAGAAAGATCAAGAAATAAAGATAATACATGTTTTCCTGAGTCTCTAGTTGTATTTGTGTTATCCAAAAAGCAGAGCAGGGCTGTGGTATTGGTTTTATTTCTGTTTCACTACTTAAAAATGACATTGGTTTCTTAAAAGCAGATAATTATAGGGAAGAAATTAGCAGCATTTTGCTGCTGTGTTTAAAAATTACAAAAGCATTGTTGCTTGCTGGAAAGAAACACTGGATTATTTATTTAGTTTATGTTGTAAATCTCTTTGTCATTCTTAAAAAATAGCATTGCATTCAAATGTGCTGCTGATCACAGAAAATTGATAGTCTGAGATTCTAAAACAAGAGAGTAGGCTGCTAGCAGCTTCTATATGGAACTGTTCAGATTTAATACATTTTTATAGGATTCTACTCTTAAAAACCTTCAGTGAGATTTATCATTGAAGTGTTTTATTCCTGCCAATATCTGTGTATGTTTTTATTGGGTTTACATTTATTTTTTTCTCTAAATTCCTGTCATTTAACAAAAAAAAAAAAAAGAGTTACTGCAAAGGTCAAACTCTGGATACTAACGTGAGAAAAGAACTTCATATTCTGGCAACAAGTCTACAACAGATCACTTTAAAAACAAACGAGCCTGATAAATTGGATAGCAAGTTAGTTGATTTGGAAAACAGAGAAGGGAGGAGTAATTTGATGATATATGGAGTACTTGAAAATAAAAAATGTAACATCTTTTCCATATTATAGAGAGAGCACATGGATTACTTTCTTCCTCAGTCAAAAAAGAAAAAAATGCTACTGTGAGGATATCAGATATTGCTATCTGTGTTAGCAAGACTGGTTGACTTTTTGTAAATAATTGCAAATAATTGTAAATTACCCTGTGTTACATATGCCAGCATGACTAGCTATAATTTTCTAAATAAGTTTGTGTCTTTTGATTATCACTTATGCAAGATGTTTGAATGTCAAACATTGTTCTTCTGGCTGACCAAATGTATGTGTTCTTTGTGGGGGGAATTCTGAATGCATGTTATGCCAGAGTCAGCTGACCTAGGTGTGATGTCATTATGTGTCAGAGCTGGGAGAATTGAATCTTCACTGCAGCTGTTTGTTTACTTTTCAAAGTCTGATATGATAGTAGAATTCTAATGGCAGCTTACTGCTACTTTTGAAAAAGATTTGCTATAAAAAGCAGGTTCTGAGTCAGTTGTTCAGTTATTGTTCAGTCATTGTTTTCCAGAGCTGTTCAGCAGTAGTAGTCCAGTTGTTTCCAAGAGAGTAGTTGTTCCAGTTGCTGAAGACAGACAATAACCTGGAGTGTGGACATAATTTCTCATTATGCCTTGTAGAAGTAAGAGTATAATCTTGCCTTGCTAAGTTATTTAGATTAGATAGGGACAGTAAATCTTCAGCTAGTCAGGGAACTACAGTTAGCTAGTTAGAGGTTTTCTAAAAATCAGTGTGAGATCTATCCTATAGTATTATTTTCCTGTGTGTGAAACTCTGATGTTTATTGGCATCATTTATTCAGTATTTACATGTTTTAAATCCTTTTATTTATTATTAAATGTTTTTCTACCTCTCATTGTGGCTGGTTATTTAGTTAATATTTTAATAACTTGAGAGTGTTTATGCTTATTGTGATAACATTAGGGTCACTCTAAAAAGCCTAACTGTTTGGGATATATGCTGCCTTTCTTTCAATATCTATTTTAGCCAATATAATTTAACATCTCTTTTGAGGGGTATTGTAGTACTTGGCTGGTGGCAGCCGTTATCTTGTAATTTGGGCAAAGAAACACAGCAGGTAAATCTGTGTCACTCTTTCCCAAGAGAGTGTGTATATGTGAATAACAGACATTTAATAGTGAATGTGTCAAATACCTAGAACTGGGACACAGTGTTCTGCAGTAGTTAGTGTAGAGACTCATTTGGGGACCTGGAATGAAGCATATAGTCCTTTCCCAGGTTTTGGAACCTGATCCTGATGTACTGTTAGGAAAAATTGTGCATTTTTATCCCTGCTTTTAGTGACAGTCCCTTACCAGAGGCAGTGGTGAGGATTGAGACTCCTTAGTTACTGCCCTGGGTTAAAAAGGACTTGTCACATACTGGTGCCAGTGGTGGGATTTTAACTGAGCTTTAGTAGCCTGTGGGTAGTTGTCACCAAGGTGTGCACTCTCAATAGCCACAAGGTAAACATACAGAGTTTCATTGTCACAACAATTTTATTCATTTTTAGTCAGTTTAGTCAGGGATAGCAAGCAAAGATATCAGCAGTGGATTGCAACAATCTGACAAGAAACCAGTTGTCCAAAGTATGTGAAGCCAAAGGACTGGTGCATGCCAACCTGATTAAGGAAGCAATGATCTCAGCCATAGTCGCAGCTGCAGAGCAGATCAGCAGCTTTGGAGGATATCCAGTTTGGCACTAGTGATAAGCAGCCTTGCTATACAGGACCATTCACTTTTTCCTCAGAGGACTTAAAACTTCATTTGGAGACTGAAGAGAGACTGCAACATTTGGAGGCTGAGGAGAGTGAAAAGCAATGTCAGCTTGAACTAGAAACCAAACGTTTGGAAATGGAATCAGTGGCAAAACTGCAGCATTTGAAGATTAAGCATATGGAGATGGAACCTGAAAAAATGACAGGCAGAGACAGCATGAAAAGGAGCGTCTAACCCATCGACAGGGCTATGGAGGTAATGAGGAAGGGAATGACCAAAACCCAAAAGCCATAAAAGTCAGTAAACTATTTCCTCAGCACAGTGAGAGAGATGATTTTGAGAGTTTTATTTAAATATTTGAGAGGGCATGGAAATAGTATAATGCTGACCAAGGACTCTGGGTGCAGTTACTGACCCCCTTACTCCATGATAGAACTGTTAATGCAAGTGTTTAACTATCTTATATTGAGTGTTTGAATTACGATAGTGTAAAACAGTGTTTACTTGATTGTTTCAAATTAACACTGAAATGTACAGAAAAAATGTTCATTAACACAGAAACAAGGCAGATGAAAGTGTATGTGATTACATTGCTGATTTAAGTGCTTACTTTCACAGGTGGGTGAGTGGGTGTCAGGTTACCACTTTTAAAGGACTGGCAGACCTTTTGGTGAGGGAACAAGCTCTCAGCACTTTGCCTGAGGACATGAAGATCTGGTTGGCAGATCGAGAGTGTAACTCTAGAAATGAGTTGGGGAGAAAAGGGGGTCTCTACTTAGCAAGCAGGGCACCACTGCTAAGAAATGGATACCCAGTGCTGCACATGGACACAGGGGAATCCATGCCTAAACCACTCCAACAGAGTTCACTAGTAAGAGGGGAAGCCACTAGTTCAAGCACACAATCTGGATTAGGGATTAGATGTTTCAACTGTAATCAGAGGGGCCATGTAGCATACAAATGTCCACTGAAGCAAGGTAAGAAATAAAAGGTGAGGGAGCCAGTAAGTGGGAATAACAGAATGCCAGCGGTAAGTTGTCTGAAAACAACAGAGGTGCCAAACTATCACCACAATTTGTATCCTATCTTAGTGGATGGAAGACAAGCCACTGCTAAGAGAGACACAAGTTCTGATAAAACCACTGTGAGGCCTGCAGTGGTTAAGGGTGAGCAGTACTTGCTTGGGCAGTCCACACAAGTCAGAACTTTGGGTGGAACCCCATACCAAATATCTTTGGCTAGGGTTCATCTTGACTGAGAAGGTGGAAATGGGAACAAGCAGGTAGGTGTGTTTGAGGATATCCCTGCAGATGTCTTACTAGGGAATGATTTTGATAATGTAGTACCTTGGATGCATGCAGTTACATGCAGTCAAGCTTGGAGACAGGCATGTAGGTCTGGTAGCCTGGGGAGACCCAGACAGATCATATGCCTGAAGCTGGGGCTGGTGATGTGGTTGATTCAGAGAGGGAGCTACCTTGTAACAGTGAGCCTGGAGGTGAACCATAGCTGCTGGTAGGTACTGGTATTCCCATGGACATGGTAACTGCAAGGACAGAGGTAAATGGCAGTATCCAGGCTGACAGTGAGGCACCACTGTCAGAAGATAGTAGGCTTCCTGTAGAAGGGAAGCTGAGAGAGGATACAAACAAAGAGTTGAGACAGGCTCAGCTTTTGGATCCTACTTTATGAGGCTTGAGAGAGGTAGCTAAAGAGGCACCTGCTGGTCAAGGAAAGAGGACGCTGTATACCAGAACAAAGAGTTGCTGTACAGAGAGTGGATCCCTGAGGGAGGGCTAGACGATGAGGTAATACAGCAGTTGGTGGGGCCCAGAGCCTACTGTCTGTCACGTCTAGCCATTGTCCATGACATTCCTTTTGCAGGTCATAAGGGCATAAGGTGTACTGAGAGATGCATTATGCAAAGCTTTTATTGACTTGGGATTGCAAAGGATGTAATAGGGTACTGCAGGACCTGTAAGCAGTTTTAAAAGGCAGGCAAGGCAGGAGACAAGGTCACAGCTGCATTGATACCTTTGCCTGTGATTGAGAGATGGCAGAAGGAGTCTGAGAGGGATCTGGTGACTGATCTTCTCAGTGAGGCTTGGACTGACACTTCTGTGGGAGAGGTAACAATATCTCAACAGCTATCCCCTATTCAAGTTAAAGAAATATGAGAAGTGCTGCAGGATTTTGGGGGTATGTTCACTGGGAAACCTGGGTGCACCCACCTAGTGCAGCAACATGTGGATACAGGACCACAAAGGGCTATTAAGCAAGCTCTTCATAGGGTGCCTAACTGACTCAAACAGACCTTGAAGGAGGAGATAATGGAGATATTAGAGCTGGAGGAAATCCAGGAGTCCAGTAGTCCTTTGACTTCCCCAGTAGTGTTGGTACTGAAGAAAGATGGTAGTGTAAGATTCTGCGTAGACTACAGAAAGTTAAACAGTTATAAAAAGTCAGGTGTGTACCCCATGCCTAGAACAGATGAAGCTTTAGAACAGCTGGGTGGGGGCTACGTATCTGACCACTATTTATCTGACCAAGGGGAAACTGGAAGATGGCCTTGATTCCCATTGCTAGAGAGAGGTCAGCTTTTGTAACACCTTTTGGATTATATGAGTTTACAAGGATGCCCTTTGGGATGAAGACTGCCCCAGCAACCTTCCCAAGGTTAGTAGATCATATCTTACTAGGAGCCTGAGACTATGCTTACTCTTATTTGGATGATGTTGCCATTTACAGTCATTCCTGGAAAGAGCACCTTCAACATGTCAGGGAGGCCTTAGGTAGATTAAAAAGGACAGGGTTGACCATTAAGCCTAGTAAGTGTCAAGTGGGTATGACAGAGGTCTCCTACCTAGGACATAGAGTACGGAGTGATAAGATTAAACCAGAACCTGTCAAAGTGGAGGTTATTCAGTTGTGGCCTGTCTCTGTTACCAAAAAGCAGGTGAGAGCATTCCTAGGGACAGCAGAGTACAGAAATTTTGTGCCCAAATACAGCACAATAGCTGCATGCCTTACTGACCAAACAAGGAAAAACAAGCCTGATAAGGTAGTGTGGACCACAGATTGACAGCAGGCATTCCAAAAGCTTAAAGAAGCTTTGGGAGGACACCTTGTATTAGCCAGTCCAGATTTCAGTAATTTCAGTGTAGCTGGATTCCCAAGAAAGGGTATAGAGTGATGTGTTTCCAGCTGTTTGTTTACTTTTCAAAGTCTAATATGAGAGTAGAATTCTCATGCCATTCCTGTTACTTTTGAAAAAGATTTGCTATAAAAAGCAGGTTCTGAGTTAGTTGTTCAGTTATTGTTCAGTAGTTGTTTTCCAGAGGTGTTCAGCAGTAGTAGTCCAGTTGTTTCCTGGACAGTAGTCATTCCATTTGCTAAGGACAGACAACAGCATGGAATTGGACATAATTTGTCATTATGGCTTGCAGAAATGAGTATATTCTTGCCTTGCTAAGTTATTTAAATTAGATACGGACAATTAATCTTCAGATAGTCAGGGAACTACTGTTAGATAGTTAAGAGTTTTTCTAAAATTAATGTGAGATCTGTCCTACAGTAGTATTTTCATATTTCCTGTTTGTGAAACTCTGATGTTCATTGGAATCAGTTATTCACTATTTACATGCTTTAAATCCTTTTATTTATTATTAAATGTTTTACTACCTCTCATTGTGGCTGCTTATTTAGTTACTATTTGTAGTAACTTGAGAGTGTTTATGCTTATTGTGATAACATTAGGGCCACTACGAAAAGCCTAACTGCTTGGGATACATGCTACCATTTGTTTCATTATCTATTTTAGCCAATATGATTGAACACTCCTTTTGAGGGGTACTGTGGTATTTGACTGGTGGCAGCTGTTACCTTGTCATTTGGGAAAAGAAACAAAGCAGGTAAATTTGTGTCAGTCTGTCCCAAGACTGTGTGTATGTGTGAATATCAGACATTTAACAGTGATTGCATCAGATACCTAGAACTGGGACACAGTGTTCTGCACTGGTTAGTGTGGAGACTCATTTGGAGACCTGGAGTGAAGCATATAGTCCAGTCCCAGGTTTTTGTACTCTTTTGGGAAATTGTATATTTCTATCACTGTTTTTAATGACACTCCCTTACTGGACACAGTGGTGAAGACTGAGATTCCTTTGTTAGTGCCTCAGGGTAAAGAGGGCTTGTCACAGCTACCAAGATGTATTATAGTAAAGTTTATCTCAAGCATTGATAAAGATCTGGTTCTGAAGACTGCCTGGTCAAATGCTCCTATGATGATGGGAAGTGATGTTATCAGATTTGATAATTACTGTTCATCTACTGTCATGGAGAAACAGAAACAGTGTATTTCCTTTCTAAAAGAACTAAAATAGAGAACAATATCAAAGTTTATCTTTTGTTTCCATTCTTAAAATCTTTTTGCAAGTTGAGTTATTCTTAACTCACTGGATGAAGCAGTCAGTTTCATTTAGTCAAAGAAAACATTATCTTATTCAAAGCCAATGGACCGGTCTGGCATGAACTTAAAATGACAAGCACATGGAATACTGCCAGCACTAATAAAGAAAAATAAAGGACAAATTATGGTATTTTATTAAACCTTTACTTTCTTTGCAGATGGTTCTTATTTAAATGAGAACAGTAATGAATAATAATTTGCTTCTTTATTATTTTTCTGTTAGCATTTATTTTTTATATAATTTTAATGTTCTTTATTTATAGTTTCTTTAAATTATTCAGTATTATCATTATAATGTTAAAATCATTTCATTTTCTTGCTAGCTCAGTGCAAAAAAGAAAACCACCTGTTTGGATTACTAAGATCTATGGTTAAAGTTCATAACTACTCTAGTGCATACACCTTTAATATGATGGCATACTAGAGAACTTTGTTCAGCTGCAATATTTGACGTCAATGTTGAGCTCACATAGATGTGTTCTTGAGAATTTCATTAGCAATGTTTTTATTTTGGTATGTAGAATTTAAACTTAAATTTAGTTGGTTTGATTTTTGAAAAATCATTATTTAGAGGCATATAGTGATCAGTAGTATGATTTCATGCCAGGAAAGAGCACTACAGATGCAATGTTTGCTCTGAGAGTGTTGATGGAGAAATACAGAGAAGGTCAGAAGGAGTTGCATTGTGTTTTTGTAGACTTAGAGAAAGCATATGACAGGGTGCCTACAGAGGAGTTGTGGTACTGTAAGAGGAAGACGGGAGTGTCAGAGAAGTATGCAAGAGTGGTACAGGATATGTACAAGGTTAGTGTGACAGTGGTGAGGTCTGCGGTGGGAGTGACAGATGCGTTTAAGGTGGAGGTGGGGTTACATCAAAGATCAGCTCTGAGCCCTTTCTTATTTGCAATGGCAATGGACAGGTTGACAGACGAGATCAGATAGGAGTCCCCGTGGACTATGATGTTTGCAGATGACATTCTGATCTGTAGTGAGAGTAGGGAATAGGTGGAGGAGACCCTGGAGAGATGGAGATATGCTTTAGAGAGAAGAGGAATGAAGGTCAGCAGGATTAAGACAGAATATATGTGTGTGAATGAGAGGGAGGATATAGGAATGGTTAGGATGCAAGGAGTAGAGGTGGCGAAGGTGGATGAGTTTAAATACTTGGGATCAATAGTTCAGAGTAATGGTGAGTGTGGAAGAGAGGTGAAGAAGAGAGTACAGGCAGGATGGAGTGGGTGGAGAAGAGTGTCAGGAGTGATTTGTGGCAGACGAGTACCAGTAAGAGTGAAAGGGAAGGTCTACAAGAGGGTAGTGAGACCAGCTTTGTTATATGGGTTGGAGACAGTGGCATTGACAAAAAGCTAGGAGTTTGAGCTGGATGTGGCAGATTTAAAAATGTTAAGATTTGCACTGGGTGTGACGAGGGCGGACAGGATTAGGAATAAGTATATTAGGGGGTCTGCCAAGGTTGGAAGGTTTGGAGACAAAGCCAGAGAGGCAAGATTACATTGGTTTGGACATGTGCTGAGGAGAGATGCTGAGTATATTGGGAAACAGATGCTAAGGATGAAGCTACCAGGTAACAGGAAAAGAGGAAGGCCTAAGATAAGGTTTATGGATGTTGTAAGAGAGGGCATGCAGGTGGTTGGTGTGACAGAGCAAGATGCAGAGGACAGTAAGAAATGGAAACAGATGATCCGTAGGGCGACCCCTAATGGGAACAGCTGAAAGAAGATGATGATGGGTATGAATTATATCTGGTCTGAACATGAGGTAAGTAATCATTTGCAACTATGAATAGTGTTATTGTTGAAATCAGTCTCTATTATTGCTTCTGTGATCTACTGTAGAAAATGAATATATAAGCAAGTCTTTTAGACCTTGATGATTGATTTGTTTCTGATGTTATGTGAAACTGTATTCCATTAGTTGGGACAAGTTTTAGAAATGGTACTCTCAACAGAGTTCTGATAAAATATTATGTTATAAAACACAAGGAAGAAAGTGGTCAACTATTAAAGTGTGTTTGTTGACTAAGCTTTATGTTCCTGCTTATTTCCTGAATGGGCCTATATTAGATGAATGCAAGTTCATCTTAGCGAACGCTCACATGAGCGAAAATCCAGGAACTCGAAACTGCAATTGTGGGGGGCTGCGCCTCCCACCCCCCGCTAAATATATATTCCAACTCCGAGATCGAACTACAGTGAGGAAAGGGTAAATATTCCCATCTTCACTGTATCGCGATCTCACAATTGCAGTTTCGAGTTCCGCAATTTTCGCTCATGTGAGCGTTCGCTAAGATGAACTTTTGTTCATCTAATATAGTCCCTTCCTGCATAGCTAGTCTTGGTTTTTGCTGTGTGGCTATTGAGTGATTGGTGATTACTATTTAGTGCACACAAGATTTTGCTAATTCATACTGTCACCAGTTGGTACACTACGTCAGAGTGTGACTAAATTATTTAGAATGAAATAAAACTAGATTAGTTAGTTATTTTATAGGATTATTTTAAGATGTACATGTATCAAAAATAAATGTGTATGGTGTATAGTTGAAACTAAAAATGGGATGAAGAATTAAGGTAACTACAGGATAAATTATATATTGAAAAACTGAAATTGCAAAAGGATAACAAAGATAAACAAATAATTTTAGAAATTAATACAAATATCAACTCATGGCATTGGAAAAAAATGAAATTAAATGTGTATGCTTATACACTAAAGAGTCTTCATAGGCATGCTTATAGACACAAGATAATTGATAAAACTATGTATTTATTTATTTAAGTTTGATGACCGGGGAAGTCCACTTGGCCATAAAGAGCGTGTTTTCAGTGTAGGCCCGGGGAGAAAAGCTCCAAATATTGCAAGTTACATATGACATGTTATAAAAGAATAACAAAGATTTGTACAGAACAATTAAAACATTTACAGAAATATAATACATTATGTAATAAGCTTTTAGTGAGTTAACATTTAAACAGAAGGTTACTAGCCCTTTTGGAGGATGGGTAAACTGAACATTTGCAGAAAAAGACATTTTTGTCAAATAAGCTCTTTGTAAGTAAACATTAAACAAGTAGCTGCTAGCCCTTTACAGGTTAGGTGGACCATTTTGCATGTTGAGAGTACAAGAAAATTGGATTATGAAAAAATATAGTACATTAGACAGCAGACACAAAATCAGTCTCTGGTAGGGCAAGACTGTTTTAGGTTGAGATGAAGCAATAGAATTTGTAAATGGTAATAATTTCAGTGCAGGGTAGAAAGAGATGGGGTGGAGATGGGTTTATGTTGGAGAGTGACATGGGCATTCCTATTTGGCTGACAGATGAGAGAATAGCTGAGTTTTTAAATTGGTATGGTTTGGGAGGTTGCAAAGGTGGGGGGGGGGGGGTTCCACTGCTTGGCTAAGGAGTAGGGCAGTAGTAGGTGGCCAGGAGGTCGTGCTGGTTTGTGGACCTGAAGGTGATTTTGGTTTGTGGATCTGAGTTGGCGGTTGGGTATATAGGATTTTAAGGATGCAGTGAGAGATGGGCAGTTTGTGGGTTTAAAGGTGAGTTTATGGGCAATGGTGAGTTGTAGGTAACTGAGGTAGTTGGGGAGTTCAAGCCAATTGAGGGTAAGGAGGAAGTGGCAGTGGTGGGATGAGTTTTTTGAATTGGTTGCAAATTTGCAGATCTTGTGGTAGCAGGATTCAAGTTTCGATCATAAGCTGAGGTGGAGATTTGTGAATAGAGGGGCACCATACATCAAGGAGGGGAGCAGGAAGGTGGATGCCAGGGTTCGATGGGGAATTGGTTGTGTCTGTAAAGGAGACCTATCTTTTGGTGTTTTTTTTTTGATTGCGGAGTGGATGTGGGTATCAAATTTTAGTTCATCATCAATGATGATGCCGAGAAGCTTGGTGGTGGGAACGATTTCAAGGGGGGGGGGGTGGTTCTGGCTCTGTACAGTGAATGAGGTTTTGTCAATAATAGAGTTTGTGGTAGGGGAAAAGATCCTTTGTTTGGTCTTATTTGCATTTAGAGCTAAGTGGTTGGACTGCACCCAGGTTTCGGTTATGGGTTTTTGCAAGGAGCTCAGAGGGTGAGAAGGCTGAGCAGATGATAGTCAAGTTGTCTACATATTGGATGACAGATGACTTTGGGATGGAATGGTGAAAGTTGATAATAAACAGGTTAAAGAGTAGAGAGCCAAGAATGGAACCTTGAGGGATGCTTGTGGGTGTAGAAAGGAATGGGAAGATTGAAGTTTTCCATTGGACAGCTTGTTGATGGTTGGACATGTAGCTGGAAAATCAGGCTATGGTGGAGGGGGAAAGAGATGTAGGGTGGAAAGTTGGGATATGAGTAGAGTGCGGGAGATGGTGTCAAAGGCTTTTGACAAATCTAGGAATAGCGTAGATACAAATTTGCCTGAGTCTCATTCAATGTTGATGGTTTCCAGAAAGGAAAGAAGGGCAGTCATGGTGGAGTGGCCAGGACAGAAGCCGTGTTGGGTAGGGGAGAGGAGATTGTTTTGGGTTAGGTGTGTCATTAGTTGTACTTGGATGGTTTTCTCTAGAATTTTAGAAAGAGGGGAAAGGATGGCAGTAGGCTTGAAGTTGGTGGTGTCAGTATTCTTGCCACCTTTGTGTAGTGGGATGATGTAGGCATGGTGCCAGATGGAAGGGAAGTATGATTCTTGTATGGATCTATTTATAAGAACAGAGATGGGATAGGCAATGCTGTCTGCAGATAGTTTGAGGAAGGTAGGTGGAAGATTGGCAGGTGCATTGCGACAGGGTTTGAGTTTGAGGAGGAGTCTTTTTATAGTGCTTGTGGGAATGGGAGTAAGGCAGAAGGGTGTGGAGGGGGATAGGTGATTGGGGTGGAGGTTGTGGTGGGAGGGGCTGGTGTTGGAGGAGGGAGGTGGGAAGGAGGTGAATAGTTTGGCTATGCAGTCTATGCAGAATGTGTTGAACTGCAAGGCTGTGTCAAAGTCAGAGAGGGTGGGATTAGAACAGGGGTTTTCTTTATTACCAGGGTGCAGAATTGATGAGACAGAGTCTCAGAATTTTTGGGGGTTTGTTGAGTGCAAGGACTGGAGTTTGAAGTAGTGAGCTTTGTGATCTTTAGTTATTAGCTTTTTTGTGGAGTTTCGGAGATGCTTAAATTCTAAGAGGGAGTTTGAGTTTTTATGTTTTTGATGCTGTTTCCATTTTTTGTCTCTTTGTTGCATGGCTAGTTTAGTTTCTTTTGATAACCTTGGGCAAGGATTGATTTAGATGTGTTTGGTTCTTGGGGGGGGGGGGCTTGCTGGTTGAGGAAGGTCAGGAATGAGTGGTTAAAGTAGGATATGACATCATCTAGTGGGAGGTTTTTTAGAGGGGACCAGTCAATGCACTTTAGGCATTCTGAGAAAGTTTGGGGATTGAAAGAGGAGAGGTTGCGAGTTTGACTGTAATGGTGTTGTTTTGGTAGAGGAGATGGGAGCCGGTCAGAGAAGGCAGGTAAGGGATCACTGAGAGGATCTGGTATTATTCCAGTTTTGGTGATTAGATTTGGATGAGTTGTTAGGATCCAGTCAATGATGGTTCCAGAGGTACCATCTTTATTTGGTCTAGTTGGTGAATGAATTAGTTGGGAGAAATTTTATAGGTTGATAGTCTGGGAAGGGGCATCAGAGTTAATAGTGGTCCGGTTGATGTTGGTATCACCAAGGATATAGGTTTCATTATTTATGTAGGAGGAGAACCAGGATAGGATGTTCTCAAGTGTTTCGATGTTATCAACTGGGGGGATATAGAGGGCAGTGATACATATGGATTTGTGATTGTTTATTTGTAATTTCAGCATTGGCAAAATTTGGAATTTTATTGGTGTAAGGAGTTATGGTATGGGAGGAGGAGTAGATTATAGCTACTCCACCTCCCTTTTTGTGGGCTCTGTCACTGCGAATGATTTGGTAACCTGGTGGTAGGATTTTGTGATCTTTTATGTAGGATGTGAGCCAGGTTTCAGAAATGGCAGTAATGTCGGGGTGGCTATGGGAGAGCCAGGCATGAAGGTTAGGGATTTTGTTTCTAAGGCTTTAAGCATTAAGTGTAGTGAGGTGAATAGACTTAGGTTTTGTGGGTTGAGAAAAGGGATTGGAGACATTAATGTTAGAGGTGGGTCCGGGGTTAGGGTGGATGTTGCCGGCAAGTGAGAGAGAGTGAATTGGTGGAGGTGTAGAGTGCGGCAGTGTGGTGGAGATGGGTAGTATAGGTTGAGTGAGACTAGTGATTTTTTGGTATGACATTTAGGAGATGAGTGTAGGGGGGATGGGGAGTGGAGTAGATTAGGTTTAAATAGATATGTAGTGTTGGAGTTGAAGAGTTGTGAGATGGATGAGTAAGAAGGGGACTGAAGATGATGGTATAAAACAGTAGAGTTTGTAAGTGAGGTATGGTAAGGGTTGGGAAACTGTGTGAGATGGGTCAGACAGGAGAGAGAGATTAGTAGGGCTAATGGAGTAATTGTGATTGCTGATGAGTAGAGCATTGTAGGAGGGGTTGTAGAGTGTTTGGTTAATGTGAGGTTTAATAGGTGGGTGAAGTTTGCTGTGGTTAATTGTGATGGGATTGGGGTTGGGTGGGTTGGGGAGGAGTTTGGGTTTGTATAAAAGTACAGACAGTGGGGGTGGGTGGAATTTGGGGGCAGAGTAGGGGAGCGGAGCGAGCGAGCCCTCAGGGCGAACAGAGTGGGTAGAGGCAAGAAGGCATGATTATCCACAAAAAATAATCAATGGCTGAAACACTGAAGCTGGGATAGAGCTACAGCCAGAGAGTAGGTTTTTCTGTTTTATATTTTCTTTTCATTATGTTACTCAGTAGGTATCAGGAAAACTTGAGAACAGGAGGAGAAGTAAGTAAAATATGAGTGAGTCCTACAGTCAAAAGGAACAGGCAGAAATTAGGAGAAATACAAAAATATAAAGAAGCAGGCAGAAATTAGGAGAATTTAGACTAGAGAGATAATCCACTAGATAGACAAGTTTACATGCAGCCTAATTTAAACACTATGGTAGGGGAAGAAAGAAAAAAAGGTAAGAATAACTTGGAAGTCATGGGGGTGGGGATACAGTGCAGCTGTCAGTACCAATGCAGAGCTCAACCAAAAGACACTACAAATACCTGTTTGCTTAACAAAGCAGTAGCTAGTGCTATTGAAAGGATTACAAGACAAAATTCAGTGGAGTGGAGTTGAAAATAGCCATTGTAAGCACCTGGATAGAAGCAGAGAGGCTGTGGAGGTGATCAACTAATAGTCCAAAAGTTTTCTGAAGTTTATAATTTTTTGGAGTGTCCATGCTCTCAAGTATGGGGGGGGAACAAATCAGACCCACTATGTAGTCGCGATGTACAGACACTGGATAGAAGCAGAGAGGCTGTGGAGGTGATCAACTAGTAGTCCAAAAGTTTTCTGAAGTTTATAATTTGTTGGCAGTGTCTGTGCTCTCAAGTATAGGGAAGGGAACAAATTGGACCCACTATGTAGTCGCGATGTACAGACAATGGGAGCTCACAACACCAGGGACTGCAGCTGCTTAGCTAAAACTTAGCTAAGCTTAGTTAAAGCTAAATCAAAGTCTTATTCTTAATAGTCTAAATACTATTATTAATAATATTTAATAATCTTACTTTAATAGTAATACTTAATAGTCTAAGTAATATTATTAATATTAATATTAATAAAAGTCTTATTAAAATCTAAAGTTAAAACTATTCAAACTAAAAGTATGATTAATGAAATAAACAGAAAAACATCTTTAGACATGAAAGATATATTATCTACATTTAGTGGATATTTTAAAAATCAACATTGAAAGTAATAATTTAGAGAATGTTAATCTATATAATTTTTTGAAAAAGTAATATTAAAATAAGTTAACAGAAGATAATAATAAAATGTAATGAAATAAATTAGTATTAATGAAATTTTAAAAAAAGATTAAACATCTTAAGAATAAATATCATGGACAATAGGGCATTATCTCAGAAATATTTAAACTTTTACCAGGGAATATTATATTACTATTTACAAAAGTTTATGTAGTAATACAAAATAAAAAAAATGAAATTCCACTGTTTGGGAAATATTATTTAATATTCCCCCATATTAAAGCTAGATAAAGATCCTTTGCTAAATATGGATTATAAAGTATTTATGTCTGTTTTAATGAATAGATTTAAAGTTTGTATCAAAGATATCTTCCATAATGATCAGGCTAGTTTTATTTTAAATAAGAAAATACATGATAACATTAAGGAATTACAATCAATCATTGATTATGTTAATTTTAATAAGAAAAATAAGTATTAGTTTTAACCCATTTTAAATGCCTCAAAATATGTGGTTTTCTTGATGGGTTAGTTCTAATGTAAATGAATATTTATAGTGGGTCAAAGGTTATGTTAAAATAGGTAAACCAAAAAAATGCAAGGAAACACTAGAGAATGGTCCTAATGATTTTACTAGAAAAAATGCTACAACCCTCCAATGCACCCTGCACTCCAATTATATGAAAAGTTTTGTGAAAGTGATTTAAGGAATTTTTATAATGCATACTATAGTACTAGATCAAATTTGACCAGCACTAAATTAGAATTATTAAAACAGCTGTCTAACTTTAGGGAGGTTAGATTTATGAAAGGGAGGGGTATCATTTTAATGAATGCTATTGTTACAATGGAAAAATGTTTGATATTTTAAACACTGAATCTCAATATGCTATGGTTTTAATTAATGAGATTAATTGGGCCTATTATAAGATAGATTTTTTTACAGGACGTACTTGACCAGAACATTACTAATTACAAATTGTTTAAATTTTTGAAAGTGGACTTTCCAGGGACACCAGCTATTTTCAGAATCCCAAAAATACATAAATGCTTGGAAGGGTCTCCTATGCATCCCATTGTAACCACTTCCAGTACAAGACACACCCTCTTACCCTATATATTGATGGGACTTTAAAAAATAAAGATTATCCATAAATCTTAAAGGACTCATGGGATTTAAAAAAAAACATTAAGCAAGAACTATATGATGACCAACTAATTATGGCCACAATAGATGTAGTAGATCTTTTTCTCTTGCACTCTCCATGACACAGGGTTGAGTTGGCTTAGGGAGGCTTGTTGCAATACAAAGTCCCTACCATTAATAACAACTACCCATTTTTGAAAGGTGAATACTTCAAGCAGGCAAAGAGTATTGCAATGGGAATGACCTGTGCTCCCTTTTATGCCAACCGTGTGTTATGGCATTGGGAGCAGAATGTGATTTTTTGGGGTCTATATTACGACACTGAGATGGCTGAACACCGAATGCCATTTCAGTGACACATAATCAGCAAACTACAAGTTAAGTGAACTGCCAGATCACAGATTTTTTTCTTAGGGAAAAAAATAGTTTGGCTGTCGCCATGAATTTGCCCTTTTCCCCACTGTAGTGCGATCTCAGAGTTGATATACTTAGTTACTGGTGTGTGGGGGGCAAAGTCCACCACTTTGCAATGTTTGAGCTGGTGTGTCATGTCTGGTTGGACTGCCAATTTTTTCCCTAGGAAAGAAATCGGTGATCTGGCCGTTCATTTAACTTGTAGTTTGCTCTTTATGTGTCGCTAAAAAGAAGTTCAGTGTTTAGCCATTTTGGTGTCGTAATATAGACCCATTTCTTAGATCTAGGCAGATGCAATATACAGCAATATTTTTTTTTCATTTTTAGATGACATATTAATTTTATAGAAAGGTACCAAGTTGCAGTTGCATGAATTTGCTGAGTATTTGGGTTCCACCACTGAATTTTTATAATTTACATCCACTTACTCTTTTGACAGTATTAGTTATCTGGATGTTACAATTGTTAAAGATAGATTGAGAGAGAGGTTCTGTTATAAGTTGTACAGAAAACCTACTTTTTAAATAATTTTTTACACTTCAACTGTAACCATCCTAAGTTTAAGGAGAGGGGTCTTGTCAAAGGATAAATGGTAAAAGCATCTAGGTTAACATCCAAGGATGCAGGTTTTATTGACATTGACAACATGTTGACTATGTGTTTAGACAGGGAATACCTTCACAATATGTTAAAACAAATTAAACAGGAAGTAATACAAAAAAGAAAGAACAAGGTATTTTGCCCCCTGTTAGGCACTGGCCCCTCTGAAAGTAATGGGGGTCCACTATCACTAAAGGTAAAGGTTTTCACATTTATGAACTAAGTATGGCTATCAAATACTGCAATGGAAGTAACTATATCAAACAAATCCTAAAGAGCAATTGCGAATGTATTATGTACGATGATGTTGTAATATGTTACTAGGTGACCAGCTGAAATGTTTACAATTGTTGGCCACTAAGATTGTAACAGTCAGGGGGTAGTATACCTAGCTTTCTGTGACTTTTGTCATCCCTAATATGTTGGCAAGACAGAGCAATTACTCAGGAAGAGGATTTATGAACACTATTATGATCTCATCAAATGCAACATGAACAATGCACTCTTCAAACATAAGCTGAAATGTAAAAACAACACAAAGATGTATTTTTTATATTAGAAAAGGTGGTAATCAACCCAAGGGGAGGCCCATGGGATTGCGACTTGAATACAGAGAATTAATGTGGCAGATTAAATTAAATGCCAGTGTTTACCTAGGACTGAACAATGCTGTGTCAATAAGTAGTGCTCTTAAGTTGAGCATCTAAACTATAAATTCATTTTATTTTTTAAAACTAATCTAAAAATGTTACTGAATTATTTCTGAGGAGAGAATTGTGTGTACTGTTTAAATGTATTTGTTCACAATATATTCAGTATGTTTTTAAGATATGTCATACTTTCATTATTTACACTAATTATTCAATTTAAACTGATGATTGCTGGGCTGATTTAAGTGTGATTGGTTTGTATACAGATTTAATCCTGAAGAAGTCCAGATTACGTAGGATGAAAGCACTTAACTATCAATAAAATATATTTTTAATTTAAAGACATTTCGTTTATTTGATTTTTTATTGCCCTTGATGTTTTACAGTTTGTCTGGATCAACTTAGTGTTTCCTTCCATTTTTTTTGGTTTACTGGTTTGGTTCCACAAGGTTTTCTCCATTTTTGCTTGGTTATATATTAAAATAGGTCCCTTTCAAATGGATTAGATATTAATAAGGGTACTAAACAAGGTTGCCATGTATCTCCATTGCCATTTGATCTTTGCATAGAACCTTTTTCAGAGTGCATAAGAAGTAATAATAACAATGAGGGTTTTAAAATTAATAACATTTTCTCCACAAAATTTGTGATATTATTCTGACAGTAGAGATCTAAAGAATTCAACAGAAGATGGCATATCTATTATGAGTGAACTAAAATAGAGAGCCGACAGATTTTAACTAGTCATACTTCTATTGCATATTTCAGTGCATATTATTGTGTTGATGTTTTGTATTTTTTCATTTCCTTTAACTTCCATGAAGCAAATATATATTTCCATATGTGAAAATTTTCATTGAAACCAGTATTGACCTTGTGCATATTGTCAATAAAAAATATTTGGATAATAAAAATTTATTTTATAGTTCTTTTAACAGTTTAACTAATTCTAATTATATTAATACTTGCTTAAATCAGCCAAAATATAAACATCAAGTATCATTATTTGAAACATTTTTTTTTTTAGTATTTTACCAATTGCTTATGTGAAAGGTATTTCTAATAGCAAGCAATATTTACAAATGCTGTATCTTATGTTAATTCAGAGAGGTTATCCTGAAGTATTTTTCAAGAACATCATGGATGAAGTAAAGTTTAAGAGAAGGGAGGGTGTGTACTACAGCTTGTTGAGTATTGATCTCAACTTATTGGAAGGAAGGGACAACGTTACTGAACCTGGGTTTAAAAGAGTGATGGTATTACCATACAATACTGACTTCTATGACATTAGAGACATCAGTCATAGGCATTGGGATATTTTTAGTCTGGACCCAGGGGTGGCTACTACCTTAGGTATGACACCGAAGGTAGTTTACAAGAAAGAGGCATCTGAAAAATGTATATTAATTTGCGCGCTGCTCTGTGTTGTGCTGGATCCATAAGTCTTCTTAAGACACACAGTCTTGCTGGCTGTTTACTGCTGAATCTGAGACACAGAGCTTTGCATGACTCCAACTGTAGTCTGTTTAAAGTACCAAGCCTTTCAAATTGCACACTGATAAAGAAATATATTTTGCAGCTATAAGCACAGTTACAGATAACTTATTTTATAATAAACCACACGTACTCTTTCTGTCAGATTGTAGCAGAAATTTACAAAGTTTTCCTTCATTACAGATATGAATGACGACTTCTACAAAATATATCTCTCTGTCCCTATCTCCCATAACTGAATTACTTACAGTTGTTATATAGAGTGCTAGTCATGCACATAGATTTTATTATTTCCTTTTGGTATCTTTTTTTGGCCTTCTGTGGGAAGTCACATAATGTCTGTTTTTAGACTTTTCTATTGTCCTGTCAGCTGTTCTGCTGATGTGAAAATGCACAAATGCACGCAATTAGAATAACAGAAGTATGAAAGGAAACGTCTATGTTCCTATTGAAAAAAACATCACGTATTGCTGAGTTTAGATATTTGTTCTACAAACATGAGAAAAGCATGTGATACTTGCTTTCCAATATTGCTTAGTTAGGCTTTTTTATGATGATGTGAAGAGAAGCCTGTTATACATATAGTATGAATGCACATTTTACATTGCTAAACTCTATACATATATTCAAGCAAACTTTTTATTCTATGCTTTATCTTTCAGCATATTTACAACAGAATTAATTTTAACCTTATATTCATAATCTCTAACAGTGTCCTTTAAGGGATTATTGGAAAGGACAAACTCCCTGAATGAGACGGGAGGTAGTTACAAATGTGGTAGATGCCCCTAATGCAGACACATTTTGGACACAGAAGGTGTTACTATTAGGAACTTTGGAAAAATTAGACCAAAGAAAACATATTACTGTTACTCTAAAGAGGTAGTATATCTTGGGTTGTGCCAGGCCTGTGATGGCTTCTATGTAAGGAAAACCAAGAGGGCCATCAAACAGAGAATTTACCAACATTGTTACAACATAGCCAACAAAAATGTAAATAATACTTTATATAGGCATATACAAGAATTTCCTGACCATTTTTTAAAGTTTTCTGTTATAGATCTTATAGACCTGGGACAAAGAGAGGGTCCAATCAATGAATACTTGGAATTTATAGAGATTAAATGGCAGGTCAGATTAAATTCTACAATTTTTCTTGGTTTGAATGATAAAATAACACTTTCTCCCTTTTTAAAACGTAAATCCATATATTTAATATAATGGTCGTGCAACTGTTTTATTTGTATGTAAGGTTACTGTGCTTTTATTGCCAGCAGGTTAATAGTTAACCTAGTTTTAAAACTTTGTAGCAGGGGTGGGGACTACTGTGTGTTAACTAATTAAGACTCTGAGTTGTGTATTTATATGATGACACCATAGTTTTTAATTAATTCTGAAGAAGACTGTGTACAAAAAAGACAAAAGCTGTAAACTAATTTATTTTACTTGGATTATTGCTGCTGTCTTGGAGTTGGTTCACTCATTTTTGCTGTTTTCTGGTTTGTGCTTTTTGGTGTTTTTAATACTGTATCTTAAAGAACATAGTTTTACATACTGGCTGAATTTTTAATAAGAATAAATTATTACCTTCAGCAGATGTTATTACAAAATTTAATTTGGACATGTCTTATAAAATAGTATTCATAACCTCGTTAAAAAAATTTCAAAATAATAAAAATTTGACTAATGAGTTACTAATTGGAAATTATCCAAATATATTAGAATATTTGTATCATTATTTAACAAATACATTTGATGATGTAAAGAAAGATTTTTCTAAGGAATTAATATTAAAGTCTGTAGTTCTTATGTCTTCATCTATTGGAAGATATTTACTTGGAAGTATCTTTGCAGAATCTTTATTACACCTTATAAAACAAGTTAAATGCAAAAACAATATACCTGGAAATGATGGTTTTGAACATAATGAGGTAGTTTTTTTAGGCAAACCCAGGGGGTCTGTGTCATTCGTCGAGGATTTCCAACAGAAACAACAAAATGAAACAACAGGGTATAGACTATCCACCTCTGAGGAACAACTTCCAAGGGGTAGAACCTCCCTCAAAGAAGGGACAGAGAGAATCCAGAGACAATAGAAGAGATAGTATTCTGTTGCACTGAAATATGCAATAGAAGCATGACCTCTTTTCACCAAGTTATTGTACATAATTTCAAAGGTTTCATTATATTTTATTATAGCCAATTGATTATTATCCCTTTATTTGGTGATTAATTGTGTAAGGAGGTTTACTTTTGTGCTTGCCATGAGATTTAATGTGGTTGATGAGATTTTGTATCTAAAATTATGTGTATGTAAATTAAACTTGCCATTATTTTTTAATGATGATGGTTTGTCAAGTGAATTGGAGCAGATGTTGCATAGATCTAGTTTATTTACACACATATGAATCCCATTTTGGCCTCCTTTGAAGTTGCATGTGAAAAAGATATGCGGGATTTGAACAAAGGTGCTGGCTACTACAATTTGACTAAGGAGGAAAGGAAGTTAATTAGAGACTTGACAGCCGACCTGTCTATTAGGATTATGAAACCAAACAAGGATGGGGGAGCCACTGTGATGGACTGCCATGAATATTCCCAGAAAATGCTGTAATATTTACATGATGGTGAATTCTTTTCTAGTGTCAGCAAAAATTAGATCAATTTGGCATATCGTTGGATTGATTATTGGTTGGATGATTTAGTTATGAATTCTGACAAGGATATTTCCACCTTGGAGTATTTTAGAGTGGATAAACCAACTATATCTAATATTTCTGGTATACCAAAAGTCCAGAAGTCTGTTAACAATCCAACACTTTGACCAATTGTTGTGGCACAAGGTTTGAAAACTGAACCTTTGGCTAAATTTGTTGACCATGTTTTGAAATCATTTTTTATGACAAAAAGTATGTTCTCAAAGACACATGACATCTTTAGGTAGTTTATGTCATGCTCCTTTTAACAGTGAAGTCATTTTGTAAACTTTTGATGTCATGGACTTGTTCTTGGTCATCTCGCACCAAGAAGGTTTGCAGTGGTTTTGAGATGCTTTAACCTTTGGTGCTGATTTAGCTGCAGGCACAACTGATACTGTAGTGAAGGCTGTTGACTTGGTCTTAGCCAATAACTTTGTTTATTTTTAAGTGGAGTACTTTAAACATACTGGGGGGTCACCATGGGAGCATTAGCAGTCATTGTTATTGCTAATATTGTATTGTGCTGGTGGGAGATGAATCTTGTCTTTACTTATCCTTACAGTGGTTTTATTAAGAGTTACTTATGTTTTTAGATGATGCTTTTATTGCCTGGTCTGGCAGTAACCTTGTGAGTGATGAATTTCTACAATATCTAAATCATACATCTTTATTGTGATTAAAGGTCAGTACAGCAAGCAATCTAAATAAAAAACTAGTTTAATTAAAACAAATCACATATAAAATAAAAATGGTAAGCATTTTTACACAAGTGCTTCATCAGACCAATCAAATACATCATTACTTCTCACATTTAAATACAGCTATCAATAAAATAATTGTCAAATCAAAGCACCATATATATTACCTATGCAAATCTCTAGACTTAAGCACAGGTCTTAGAGAGACACTTTCATTTAAGACCAGCTTCTTATCAGCCTACAGCTTCACTCATCATCATCTTTCAGCTTTTCCCATTAGGGGTCACCACAGTGGATCATCTCTTTCCATTTCTTCCTATCCTCTGCATCTTGCTCTATCACACCAACCGCCTGCATGTCCTCTCTCACCACGTCCATAAATCTTATCTTAGGCCTTCCTCTTTTCCTCTTACCTGGCAGCTCCATCCTTAGCATCTTTTTCCCAATATACCCATCATCCCTCCTCAGCACATGTCCAAACCAATGCAATCTCATTTCTCTTGCTTTGTCTCCAATCTGTCCAACATGAGCTGACCCTCTAATATACTGATTCCTAATCCTATCCATCCTAGTCACACCAAGTGCAAATCTTAACATCTTTAACTCTGCCACATCCAGCTCTGACTCCTGCCTTTTTGTCAATGCCACTGTCTCCAACCCATATAACATAGCTGGTCTCACTACCCTCTTGTAGACCTTCCCTTTCACTCTTACTGGTACCTGTCTGTCACAAATCACTCCTGACACTCTTCTCCACCCATTCTACCCTGCCTGTACTCTCTTCTTCACCTCTCTTCCACATTCACCATTACTCTGAACTGTTGATTCCAAGTACTTAAACTCATCCACCTTTACCAACTCTACTCCCTGCATCCTCACCATTCCTCTACCCTCTCTCTCATTTACACACATATATTCTGTCTTAGCCCTGCTGACCTTCATTCCCCTGCTCTCTAGAGCATATTTCCACCTCTCCAGAGTCTCCTCAACCTGATTCCTACTCTCACTACAGATCACAATGTCATCTGCAAACATCATAGTCCACGGGGCCTCCTGTCTGATCTCATCTGTCAACCTGTCCATCACCACTGCAAATAAGAAAGGACTCAGAGCTGATCCTTGATGTAATCCCACCTCCACCTTAAACGGATCTGTCACTCCCACTGCAGTCCTCACAACTGTCACACTACCCTTGTATATATCCTGTACCACTCTTACATACTTCTCTGCCACTCCTGACTTCCTCATACAATACCACAACTCTTCTCTAGGCACCCTGTCATATGCTTTCTCCAAGTCTACAAAGACGCAATGCAACTCCTTCTGACCTTCTTTGTATTTCTCCAATAACACTCTCAAAGCAAACATTGCATCTGTAGTGCTCTTTCCTGGCATGAAACCATATTGATGACCACAAATCATCACCTCCCTTCTTAACCTAGCTTCTACTACTCTTTCCCATAACATCAAGCTGCGACTGATCAATTTTATCCCTCTGTAGTTACTGCAGCTCTGCACATCACCCTTATTCTTAAAGATAGGTACTAAAACATGTTTTCTCCACTCCTCAGGTATCCTCTCACTTGCCAAAATTTCATTAAACAATCTAGTTAAAAATTCCACTGTCATTTCTCCTAAGCACCTCCATGCTTCCATTGGGATGTCATCTGGGCCAACAGCCTTTCCATTCTTCATCCTCTTCATAGCTGTCCTTACTTCCTCCTTACTAATCTGTTTCACTTCCTGATTCACTATCCCCACATCATCCAACCTTCTCTCTCTCTCTCATTCTCTTCATTCATCAGCCTCTCAAAATACTCTTTCCATCTACTCAACACACTCTCCTCTCTTGTGAGTACCTTTTCCTCACTATCCTTTATCACCCTTACTTGCTGCACAACTTTCCCAGCTCTGTCCCTCTGTCTAGACAATCAGTACAGGTCCTTTTCTCCCTCTTTAGTGTCCAATCTCTCATACAACTCTCCATACACCTTATCCTTAGCTTTCGCCACCTCTCTCTTTGCCATGCGCCTCATCTCCTTATACTCATGTCTACTTTCTTCATCTCTTTGACAATCCCACTTCTTCTTCACCAGCCTCTTCCTCTGTATACTCTCCTGTACTTCCTCATTCCACCACCAGGTCTCCTTGTCCTTCCTCTGTCCAGATGTCACACCAATCACCTTTCTAGCAGTCTCCCTTACTAGTTCTACTGTAGTTACCCAGCTATTCGGTAACTTTCCACTGCCTCCCAGTGCCTGTCTTAACTCTTCCCTAAACTCCACTTCACAATCACCCTTTTTTAACTTCCACCATTTAATCCTTGGCACTGCTTTCACACTCCTCCTCCTCTTCTTGATCACCAATGTCATCCTACAGACCACCATTCTATGCTGCTTAACTACACTTTCCCCTGCCACCACTTTACAGTTTCCAATCTCCTTCAGACTGGCTCTCCTACAATAATCCACCTGTGTGCATCTTCCTCCACTCTTGTATGTCACCCTATGCTCCTCCCTCTTAAAATACGTATTCACCACAGCCATGTCCATCTTTTTCGCAAAATCCACAATCATCTGACCTTCTGCATTCCTCTCCTTAACACCATACCTACCCATCACTTCCTCATCCTCTCTGTTCGCTTCATCAACATGCCCATTAAAGTCCGCTCCAATCACTAGTCTTTCACTCTTGGGTACACTCACCACAACTTCATCCACCTCACTACAAAATTTCTCTTTCTCATCCATCGCACACCCAACTTGTGGAGCATATGCACTAACAACATTCATCATTACACCATCAATTTTGAGCTTCATAAACATCACTCTGTCAGACACTCTCTTCACGTCTAAAACACTCTTGGCATATTGTTCCTTTAGTATAACCCCTACCCCATTTCTCCTGCCATCCACACCATGATAGAACAATTTGAACCCGTTTATATGGGCGAGTCATAAAGCAAGTCCAGTTTTGGAAGGGACCTTTAAATGTTGCAGTTGCAATTTTTGCTCTTATATAGATAGTTCAAATGTTTTTATTCATCCTGTTTCCAAACAGAGCTTTTCTCTTAGAGTGCAAGCAGATTGTAAGACATCCAATTTGGTCTATTTAGCCATGTGCAAGGCATGTGCAAGTTTTTACATAGGAAAGACTAATCACCCTTTTTATGAGAGGATTTGGGAACATATATATAATATAAGGAAATGCAAAGTCAGTAAAGCACTGGTTAGCCATATATTACAACAAGGTTTGTCACATGACTTTATATTTATGGCTATAGAAACAGTATACATGGAGTCACATAGAGATGATTTTAGGAACTACGCTGAGAGCAGGGAATTACACTGGATAGCGAAGCTGTAGGCTGATAAGAAACCGGGCTTAAATGATAAGGTCTCCTTAAGACCCATGCTTAAGTCTAGAGATTTGCATAGGTAATATATATAGTGTTTTGATTTGACAATTATTTTATTGATAACTGTATGTAAATGTGAGAAGTAATGATGAATTTGATTGGTCTGATGAAGCACTTGTTATTCGTAAGTGCTTACCGTTTTTATTGTATATGTGATTTGTTTTAATTAAACCAGTTTTTATCTACTTTTCTGCCTATGCTTTGCTTCTGGTGCTGCTTTTATTTGTATGCATTTGTTCCGTTAGAGTTGGACCAATTAATCCATTGGAGAGTTTGGCTTGTGAGTTACAACAAGCAATCTACTGATATTTTTTGGCTACAAAAATTTCTTAAGATGCCAAGCAGGGGGGATGTTTTGTCTCTACAGTTTGTAGAAAAGAGACATATTCCAATAGCCAGTTACATTTCAATAGTCATCATACTGCATGGCAAAAGAAAAATATTGTAAAAACACAGTTTATCAGATTATCGCATGTATTGTCTGAGGACAGTATTTTTGCTGATGAAGTAAAAACTTTAACCAGTATGTTTAGTGATATAAATTATTCTTTAGATTTTGTTGCAAGATAGCTAGATGAGGTTGTCAAAGAAAGAGATGGTCGTTACAAAACCTTATTAAAACATGGGTTTGGGATTTTGGGGGGGGGAATTCTTGTGAAAGTATTTCCAATATAGGTAGACCTAGTTGAAGTACTCATTTGTATTCTAGAGTTTATGTGCATAGTTTTAGCAGTGCAAGTAAGGATGTTAAAATATATTAACATGTAGATGGGCTAGATATATTAAAATACAGGGATTAGATGATAAATTGGGTCAGAATCCCACTGTAGTGCTCAAGACTGAGGTCAAATTGAAGAATAAATTTGAGAAGGTACTCTACAGGAAATGGGGGAACAACATGGCTGCCAAAGGAATGTCCAAATGAGGGGCTTGCAGCCAATGTAGGTTTATTTATGAAGGTTCCAGCATCACAATGGGTAATCACCTGAGATCTATTTACCCCAATGGGAAATACAGTTGCAACATTGGGGGTAATGTACTTAGCCCAATGTAGGACTTGCCCAGCATTCTATATAGGGAAGACCGTTAATGCACTAAAATATAGAATTTGCCAGCACAATTATGTGATTAAGAGAAAAGATATGAAAAACACTTTGTACAAACATCCTAATTTGTGTGGGAATTTTAATGTAGGGCAAAAAACAAACTGAAGAAATATAGATTAAAATTATAAATGGAAATCCAAGGAAACAAACTGCTGCAGATAAAATCCAGAAGAACTTTAATCTAGAAACTTTTTGAAATAAAAACTTGTTTAAAACTATGAGAGATAAGTACTTTCATTCACAAAATACATGAACTACATCAGATAAACATTGCTGGACGCACACACACACATTTTATAGCTTTTGTGTTCAATCACATGACTGCCAAGCCCCAGGAAATGAAACATCAACTTAAAGGAGCCACTGCAAAGAAATTAATAGTGTGTAGCACTGAGTCAGTTCTATTGATAAAATTTGCAAACAAGGAATATATATATATATATATATATATATATATATATATATATATATATATATATATATATATATAGAATAAAATGCATTCCCCATAAAATCAGAAAAATAAAGACAAAAGTATGTAAAATATAAACCATGTATTTAACTTAAGCAAACATGCTATTGAAACATGTTCATTGAGTCTAGGCCAATTATTGGCATTCAAATGCAACTGACAATATAATTCACGTTTTTCCCATAATAGGGTCCATGGACTTTCATTACTATTAGAAGGCATTTATTCCAAAATACAAAATTTGGCATGTGGTGTAGGTAACATTTTATCTGATGTAGAGGGCGTTAGTCTCTTCTCATTCTGATTTCATATAAATGTTCGTATATTCAGTCTCCTCTCTGTTTTCCGATGTAAAAACAGGGGCATAACATACATAGTACACAATATATGATCTTTGTTGTACAACAATTGAATCTGTTTCTTATAGCAACCACCTGGTTGTTCAAAGCAATTTCATGGCACACCAGAATATTGGGGCAGTAGGGGCAACAACCACACTTTTTCATCCCCATAAATTCAAACTTTTGCTTATGTAGGTGTTTGGACCAACTGTGTTATAATGTTGTTTTCAAATTCCTGCTCCTTTTGAACACCACTCATGGACCCAGTCCCACATAATCATAAATGGTATTCTCTTGTAGGAGAAGACACCAGTTCTTTTCCAGAATTGATTTCATGGTGAGACCTTCAGTAGAATAGGTTGTAATAAAAGAATTTCTGTAGGTTTCTGTGATTGTGTTTGTGGTCTCAGTTATAGGTGGCATTGATGTAGTATTTCCACCATCTAGGACTTCCTCACTTCCATTGTTGGTCACACATGGGCCTCCCAGAACTGGCACAAAATGATGAGACTCATGTTTATTGATCACTTCTAGCATCAAGTTGTCTATAAATTTTGTAGGATAGCCACATTTTAAAAATATGTTTTTCAGCAATATGCACTTATCCCAAAAGTCAGTATCTTTTGTGGTCATTCAGACTGCCCTCACAAACTGGCTTTTGACCATTGCCCTTTTCTGTGTTATAGAGTATAAACTGTCAAAATGGAGAAAACTGTTTGAATATGTGGGCTTCCTAAAAAAATTGTAGGTGAATCTTCTGTTTTTGTTGTCTTTGGCCAACCATATATCAAGGTAAGCTATGTTCACATCATTACTCTCATGGGTGAATGCAGGAAACCCTGTTTTATTAATTAATATATGACAAAAAATGGGGGATGTCATGAGTTTCACCATCCCACAGGATGAAAATATCATCAAAAAAGCATGCGTAGTATCTACATGATGCAAAAAAAAGAGGAGTTAAATAAAAACTTTTTCTCCCATTGCATCATGATAATGTTGGCAAAAAGACCCCCACATGCTGCACCTATGGCTAACCTGCTTGTTGTAAGGAACAGGTCACCTCTATATTTAACAAAATTATTTTTAAGTACAATCTCCACTAAATTGACATAAACATTAATTTGGTCTTGTGGAATATTCTTCTTCATCAAAAATTCAGAAAACCATTCCAGTCCTAACTCATGGGGAATGACCGAATACAAGTCCTTGACACTGACAGTGATAAAGGTGTATGTGTGTTTAAAGGAAAGGTTGTTCACTTTTTTTTAAATTCCCATGAATCACGGCAAACATTTGGCTCCTGGGTAACCAAACTTTTTAATCTAATGTTCAAAAATTTGGCCAAGGGGTGGTAATAGAACTACAGCCATCAACAACTGGCTGCATTGGTGATTGTTCTTTATTTTTATGTATCTTAGGCAAACCAAACATGTGGGGGATCCTAGGATGCATCACATTTAGATAGTTATAATCATCAATCAAAATTTGTTTTAGTCAATGAATAAGTCATTTATATTTCCCTTATTCTGTTGTATGCAACATTGCACTCATTCACAGATACCTCCTTATAGGTGTCAAATGCAAAAATGAACCTCATTTTCATATTATAGTCACACTCATTCATCACAACCAATCCACCCCATTTATCAAGTTGCATGGTCCTGATTTCTTTGTTGCTTCATAAATCATTTAATCTCACTGTTTCTTCTCTAGAAAGATTGTATTTAAAAGTATGTTTTCTTACCTTGTGGTCCAAACATGCCAAGTTATGAATATCCAACTCACAGAGTTTTTCAAAATAGCTAATCACAGGGTGAATCAGGGGATTATAAATGCTGGATATCCTTAATGGCTGCATGGCTGATCTCACATTTTGAAACATCACCACATTCAGCACACAGACGTTGTCTCTTGCTCTGATGTATCAATCACAGCAAAAAACAGCTCAGATTTGCCACTTTGACAGATACAAAGGAGAGGTATTTGCAGGGAGGGGCAATGAGTTTAAGGACTACAACTCAGGCATAACAAAAGAATGAAAATTGGCCACTTTAGAAAGAAAAAGAACTAACAAATGTTAAGAGTACTGTTCTGTCTGTCCTGTATGATTATCCCTGTTTGTCTTTTAAGTAGTCATGAAAAGCAAGAAATGGTAATTAAACCTGACTTGACTAAAAGCAAACAGGATATATATGAAAACACATGTAAAGTCAATGTATTGACAGGAGCTTAGGGGCTATGATGTAATATTTTAAAGCCAAACACTGCAATGTGGAATACCTAGAGGCAGACTAAAAAACTCAAGATGCCGGACCCCATGTGGGCATACTCTGGAATTACATTTAAATATAAAAAGTATATAGAGTCCAAAAATGGCTTTAAAATGTAGGATTCAAGACATAATGAAATAATCATGTTTTTTCAGTCTGTGGGTGCGCTTTTCCTTTAAGTACTTCTGATTTCCTTTTCTTAATGTTTTTAATGCAAGGGCACATAGTAAACATATGTTAAAGTAATTCATCGCTATATTATGTTTGCCATCAATGGTCACATTTCCTTTGTGGACTACAAAATGCTCATGCACTCTACCACTGTAAGGACTGACTCAAAGTCAGTGTGAATCTCTTACCATGGATCTGCATGTACCAGATATGCACCCCCCCTGTGGAAGGATGTCACAAAAAACATAAAAGGCCTTTTTATGAACAGTATCAGTACACATAGATGATAGGGTTGTCACATGTCTCTCTTTCTGCAGTTATGTGCTGTGTATGTTGGGGGGGGCTTGAAAATGGCAAATGTGTTGATACTTTACAAGAAAAAAAATTTTTTTGACTTTTCTCTAAATATCACAGAAATCTTTTATACTGTGTTTACGTTATCTTAACATATTAACTATTATAAATAGCTAACATTTAAAACAGCATTTCAATACTGTGTTGCTGCTTATAGAAATTTGTCAGAAGAAGTGACACTGCCTTTAAACCCCTGATTGATCTAATTGCTTTGTTTTGCTATGAATGATGAGTGTTAAGTTCTCCTCCTCTCTGCAATAAAAACAGTGGAAAACAGTTCCACAGCTTTCTGTCTTTTTTATTGCAGCTGCTGTGTTGCTGGCATTAACAGAATTAATTGCCCATCTAATATTGACAGCAGTACCTGACAGGGTAAACTACAGATTAATCTGTGTCTATGGTATGTCATGCAGGCAGAGATGAATGTGAGAAGTTAAACTTAAAAAAAGTAGGTGGGCTTTCCCTTCCTTTGATTCCAATGCAAGGAAATGAAAGTTTTAAAAAAGTATAAGCAGGTTTTTGGTACCTACACAATACTGGAACCATACTGCAGGGAGGAAAGAAACCTAAGGCTTTAGTTAAACTGTAGGAGAGGGCAGAATTTTCATTTAATTTTAACCAATGCTTCAATTCCAGATTGCAATAATTCTAATTAATTTTTATTAGTATGGACTCTACTACCTATAGCAAAGAAAGTTATCATGCTGAAATGGAAGAAGGACTCGACTCCAAACTTCAAGGAATTTATTGTTAGCCACTGGTGTGTGTCAAACAGAGATTCCATTTTTTCTATGAAAACTGAAAAGAATGAAAATTCATTAAGTAAATGGTTAACACTAAATGAAACAATTAGAGTAACTAGACAGTTTTTGTTTCAATATGATTTATTTTATGACTCTTTGTAATTCATACCTATTTGATATTAGTAGAGAATTGATATATATATATATATATATATGCATTGTTTTTTGTTTTGTTAAATATAGCATTTGTGTTTTCTTAGAAAATAAACATGTTTTTAAAAAGAAAAGGAAGATTCATTTTTTTGTGGATTAAAAACATAAAATGGGCACTGTTTTGATTACAGGAAAATAAAGTGTTACGAGATTACTTTCACATGCACAGCTGATTCTGGGGACATAGCATATAGTATTTTGTGTTTAGTTTAAAATGCATTTCTTTTATAGCCTTATAGCATTTTACTGTTGGCTTAAAAACACCTTGCCTTTATAAGCCTGTTCATCACAGAGAACAGCAAAAACTGTAACTGATAATATATAAAACCACAAAAGCAGAATATCCTTATAACCACAGTAGCAAAAGAAACCAGTGATATTTAGTTCTTATGTTCACCGAACGTTTTTTTATTCCAAAGTAGAAAGCATAAAGTCTCTTAGCGCCTTGGCCACAACCTTTTGCTACTGTAACTGATAATATGTTTATTATTTCATTACCATACCAGTCACTCTACTGAACCAACATGTTGCACTTGAGTACACCTGCAAGTCAACACAGAAAGAAGAAAGGAGAAACAGCAGACATGGAGTCCTGAGTTATCTGTACTCGATGGCTTACACATCTGGCTATATTCCAGGGTACAGAAAATGAAGTTAAATGCTTGGAAGGTGTACAGAAAGTCATAATGCAAGGCAAGGACACCAGGAAATGTTTTTATTTTTATTGTTTCTACCTTTACAGCTATACTCAAACAGCGTGTTACCACATGATCACAAATTAACAGGCAAAGACCTTTTTTATATTAATTCTTATTTTTGTAAACACTGCAGTTTTATATTGAAAGTAAAATGACAGTTATAACACTGGGTGTACAAACAGTGCTTCTAAAGGTACTGTGGCATTTATACACATTTGCCCATTTCCTAGCGTGATCTGGTCAGCAGTCTTCTGTTGATGTCATCATAGCTACTGTTTTATGTCCTTCTTATTATTCAGGCTTGCAGCTCTTCTATAAATGTTTGTCTGCAAACACAGAAAAAAGATGGAAGAGAATAAGAAAACAATTTAGTTAGATACAACAGAATATCATCAACTTTGTACCCTTGTCATAACTTTCCTTTCATCCTGTAGCTCTGCAAAGTCAGTCAGGGAGCAGCTGTGGTGCAGATCTGGCATGCTATTGCATCATGGCTTCAGACTAAGGAGTACTTCTTGGAAACAGATACAAATGAAAACAGTACAGAATGAGTTGTATTTTCTTTTGAACAAGCATATTACATGAATTATTTTATTTAATATAAAGATGAAAAACCCATGCTACCCCACTCTTGGAAATGTCAGTCATGTATATGGATTTAAAACTATTATATCTACTACATTAATTGATTGATTGATTGATTATTTATTTATTTATTTATTTGTGTGACATTTGTTAACCAGGTTAGTCCGACTGGGTAGAGACCCCTTTCAGTGGAGACCTGAGGAGAAAAGCTCTACAAAACAGTTACATAAAATTTGAATGGATACAGTAAAAACAAAATTATAACAATAACAAATTATACAAAGAAGGAAACTGTACAATATTACACATAATTTGTTTTGTTTGTTATATTTGTTATACAGGAATGGTATGAATGAACATGAGTCAGAAAAGATACAGAAATGCCAACAGTATGAGATATGACGATAGTTAAAGAAAAACACTGAAGTGTGGGGGATAGGCAGAGAAATAATCCAAGTTAGGAGGAGTATATGCATTAATAATAGGTAGAATTTAAATGAAAGACTGTGGTAGGTAGGAATTAAGTGAGTGACTGTTGACAGGAAGATTGACAGGTAGAGGTAGAGAAATATAAGGTAAGATTGGAAGATAGGAATATATGATTATGTTGGGTCACTGCAAAGGTATAGCCATTCCATCTGGTAGGTAGCTTTTAAAGCAGTTTTGAAGGAGTTAGAATTAGTGATAGATCTGATGTGAGGTGGAAGTTTGTTCCAGGTTTTTGCAGTGGAGTAAGTATAGAGTAGTTTACCAACATTTTTGTTGGGCATATAAACTTGTAGTTGGTTTTGTTGAGAGCTACAAAGAGCAAGGTTGGGAGTGTACTGTTAAATGAGTGTATATATATATATATATATATATATATATATATATATATATATATATATAGAGAGAGAGAGAGAGAGAGGGGGGCAAAAAGAAGAATCATGTAAGACAGAATGGGCTATGAGGAGCGGGTCTATATTATAACATCGAATTTTACAAAGATCGAATGTTATAATATCAAACCCATAATATCAAACGCTGAAAACAGTGAAGGTGCAGGACACCAAATTCTTTCCCAGGGAAAGAATTCGGTGGGCCGTTGCTGTGGCTTTGCTGTTTTCAGCGTTCGATATGTTGGAATGTTACGGGCCGGGTTCAGGTAAGTGTGCGATTGTGTGTAGGTTAGGGTTAGGGGGTGGGTTAGGTGAGTTATGGTTAGGGCACAGGTCAGGTAAGTGTGCGGTTGTGTGTAGGTTAGGGTTAGGGGGCGGGTTAGGTGAGTTAGGGTTAGGGCGCGGGTGAGGTGAGTGTGCGATAGTGACGGACCTTAGGGTTACAGTTGGGTTAAGGTAAGTGGATAGCTAGTAGTGTATGTAAAGTTTAGTTTAGATTTAGGTGTAGGATTTTAAGTGTATGTGTGTGGATTGCTGTTTTTTTGTGTGTGTTTGTGTTGTGTGTATGTTTCTCGGAATAGCGATTTTTTTCCCTGGGAAAAATTTGCTATTTTGACTGTTCGATGTTTTCAGATTTCGGTGTTTAGGGTTTGATATTATAACATTCGATGTTTACAAACTTCGATGTTATAATATAGACCCATGAGGAGCTGGGATAATAAAATCTGATGGTGGAATTCCAACCACTGCAGGTTTTTTAAGGCTACACAGTGATAAGTGTGGCAGGGTAGGTTTGATGCGAATCTTGCAATTTTGTTATAAGTACTTTTCGGTTTAGACAGAAGATTAGATTGGAGGTTTGTGAGTATTGGGGCTCCACAGAGTAATGTGAGGAGAAGGAATGTTTGGGCAAGGGAAAGTCTGGAGGAATGAGTGAGGATTTTTTTGTGTCTGTAAAGGAGTCCAAGTTTTTGGTGAATCTTTTTAATACATTGTTGAATATGAAGATCAGACTTAAGGTGGTCATCGATAGTAATACCAAGGAGTTTTGTGTGAGGCTCAGTAGAGATGGGAATGTTATTCAAGGATGAGACAGAGAAGGTAGTTTTATGGTATTGGAGAGTAGCGGGGAAAAATAGGAGAAGTTTTGTTTTCTTAGGGTTTAGTACCAGTTTGTTAGTAGTGAGCCACTTTTGACAGAGTGGAGGAAGTATTGGGTGAGGGTATAGAGGTGAATAATGTCACTGGAAGAGAAGATGATAGTGGAATCATCAGCATATTGAATAATAGTAGAGAGTGGGCAAGAAGAGTGAATGTCATTAATAAAAATATTGAAAAATAAGGGTCCAAGAATGGCAGTTTGAACGGGTAAAAAGGGAGATAAGCTTGATTGACATTTAACTGCCTGAAAATGATTTGACAGGTAGATGGAGAACCAAGGTAGAGTAGAGTTAGAAATGTTTAGAGAAGTTACTTTGGATATGAGTAATCTGTGGGAAACAGTGCTGAAGGCTTTGGGAAGATCAAGAAACAAGCAGGAGACTAATTCATTATTATCATGGGATTTTGCAATGGTGTTTATGAAAGATATAAGATTGGCAGCAGTACTATGTTTAGGGTGAAAGCCATGTTGGGAGGGGTTGAGAAGGTTTTCATGGAGTAGATGATCAAGGGGCTGTTGTGGATACAGTTTTCTAACATTTTAGACAGAAGGGACAGAATAGCAATTGGTCTGAAATTTGAGGGGTCAGTTGCATTGCCACCTTTGTGAAGAGGTATGACATAGAAATGTTTCCAGATTTAGGCACAGTGTTTTCCTGAATGGATCTATTGATTCGTATGGAAATGAGGAAAGCAAGTGAGTTAGCGACTATCGTTAGGAATAGTGGAGGTAAATTATCTAATGATGGGGAACAAGTTTTAAGTTTAGAGAGAAGGGACTTGATGTACATAGTTGAGACAGGTTTGAGAGAGAAGATGGTGGAGTGTGGGAAAATAGGAGATAGTATCACCTTTGGTCAGGTTACAGACTGAGTCTAGAAAGAAGGAATTAAGGAAAGCAGTGGTGTCTGGGGGAGAGCTGTTAGGGCAGGGGTTGGAAGAAGATGTGAATAAAACCAAAAGAACAACGATGGTAAAACACAACTTAACTGGAGAAAACCACTAGATAAAACAACGAACAGTAGCAAAGCTTTCAGGCAAAAAGACCAATGCACTGAAGAAGGGTCTTTTTGCCTGAAAGCTTTGCTACTGTTCGTTGTTTTATCTAGTGGTTTTCTCCAGTAAAGTTGTGTTGGAAGAAGATGGACATCCAGGGTGTAATAGCTTATTTACTGATTGCCAAAATTTTGGGGGATTAGAGTGAGGGTTATTGAGTGGATGTTAGAAACATTTTTGTTTATCAAGGATAACCTTTTTTTGGTTAAGTTTCGGAGCTGTCTGTAAGTTTGAAGATCTGTAGGATCTTTTCCATTTTTTTCCATACACTATCTCTCTTTTTCATGAGTGTCCTGGTGGCCTGAGTTAGCCAGGGAGCAAAATGGGTTTTGATTCTTAGTTTCCTAATGGGTGCAAGGGAGATGAATGCTTCAAGAAAGAGGTTGTCAACTGATAGGACTGCATCTTCAAGGGGAAGAGGGAAGAGGAAGGATCAGTTGATGGAAGAGAACAGATGGCTGAAAGTATCAGGGTTAAAACTGCAAGATTTTGACAGTCTCTATAGAGCTGGGGTTTATGGAGCTGGGGACAGTGTCCAGTAATAAAGGTGGGGTGGTGATCACTAAGGGAGTCTGACAGAGTAGAAGGATTGTGATAAACATTGGGGCTAGATGTGAGGATCCAGCCAAGAGTGGAACCTAAGATGGTGTGTTTGTTAATCCGAGTTGGGCTAGAGATTAGCTGGAGAAGCCAGAGAGATGAATGGAGGAGTTTAGGGAATCAGTAACAAGGGCATTCCAATCAGTGTTTACATCACCCATAATAATGGTTTCATGGGGGATGTTTTGAGAGATCCAGGAGAGTAGGTGTTCAAGGGTAGGGATATTATTCCCTGATACAATGGCAAGCTTTTTATGGGTGTTAATTGCACAGTCAGCAATGAGAATTTCATCTGGGTGAAAGTTTGAAGCAGTACTTGAGAGAGGGTATAGAGTAAGTTGGTTGGAGTATAGAACTGCAACACCTCCACCTTTCTTTTTAAGGTGATCTTGGTGGAGGATATTAAAGCCTGGTGGAAGTATTTCAGTGTTAGATATTTGGGGTTTGAGCCAGGTTTCTGACAGACACAAAATATCAGGGGTATGCATGGACAGCCAGGCATGGAAAAGAAAGACTTTGTTAGTGATGCTCTGAATATTTATCTATAAAAGAAAGATTTTTGGTGGGAGTGGAAGAGGGAAGCTGGGAGGATATGATAGAGTTGGGGTTCTGTAGGTGTGCAGGACAAGCAGGGAGAGAGATGCTATGGTTGAGTCCAGAGTTTGGGTGTATGTCACCTGATAGCAATAAGTTAGCAATATGTAGTCTGATAGAGTGAAGGAGGTTAGTTTGGATATAGTGTCTTATTTTGAACTTGGCTGGAAGTGTAGGGGGAAGGAAGAGTTTGAAGATATATAAGGTAGTGTTTGATTGACAGAAAATAAATGGGGCTATAGGGAAGGAATGGGTAGTACAGGAAGTGACAAGGGAGGAAGTAATAGTAGGAGGTGAGCTAATAGGTGGGAGGATGTGTACATAAGAGGTGGTGGAAGAGATTAGTAGGAGAATGGATGTGGTAAGAATAAGTAGTAGAAGGTATATTATAAGGCTTGATTTGGAGATAGACATATTGAGGGAGATTGGGAGGTGTGTGGGAGGCAATTGAGTAGGGAGAATTGGTTATTGAGTAGGGAGAATTGTAACAAGAAGAGGGGTAGAAGAGAGGTATATGTAGTAATGTGGGTTAAATTAGGTATGTGGGAAGTGATAGATAGTAGTTGAGTGTAGGAGGAAGTAGAAGGGTGCGGAGGGGTGTGGTTAAATTAGGTATGTTGGAAGAGCTAGGTGAATGGTGAGTGTAGGAGGAAGTGGAAGGGTGGGATAGGGATGTTGGAAGAGCTAGGTGATTGGTGAGTGTAGGAGGAAGTGGAAGGGTGGGGTAGGGTGTGGTCAAAGGAGGAAAAGTATAAGACAAATATTAATTAATTAATCATTTACTTTTATTGTAGTAAATGGAATATCTGACAGAGCAGGGCTCATTTTCAAAACAGACTCTAGTATGAAAGCTCCATAAAAAATGAATACACCATTACATATCAGGGATTCACAAAGTCTGAGTCATTTACTTACTATATGACTATAGACAAGAAACAATAATCACAAAACTTAAGCTATAATAGTACACAATAGACGCTGGCTCCCAAAAGTCTTCTCCGTAAAAGAGTAAAAAATCCTGAATGTAAAAACACTGGAAGCAGACCACCATGATGAATGAACAAATTTTATTATAGAGATAAGCGCTTTTGTGTACCCAAAGTACGCTTCATCAGATCTTAAGCTATGAAATGTGAAATGTACAGGTTAGAAAAGAATTTTAAGATCAGAATATACTGCATATCAGTCACTAAAACATAATTTCTAGTGTGATATTCAGTTACTCAGTTATCAGAATTGATAAGTCTTTAATGCATCACCTAATCCTGAATTTCTGACTTAATCTAAGATATACTGGATTGTTTCCCTGACTTTATTTGAATTCATTCTGAATCTTAGATTCAGTTTCAACAGATATTTCTGAGCTCTGTGGCCTCGCATTGATATATACAGAAGCAATTCTCATATCATCTTAAATTACCATTCTTTAAAATGACAGTAAGGATAGTAACAATCGTTATTCAATTTCTTGGAAATGTAACTACAGCAGTTTCTGCGCAGATGCCTTCTATTCCTTCTATAAATTGGTAAGTCTGTTCCTTGTATGTAGTATCATCCTTGTCCATGTGCTTCTCTTAATACAATAGTGTGTTGCTGCCTTTCATTATTTTCATCTGGCTTTTCCCTTTCTCCCTTTCTCGGTGAAATCATTTGTTGGCATATTTATCATCTGTTTGGCTTGATCCCTTTTCAGCATCTGAGCAACAGATGTAGCAGCAGCAACAGCATTGTTTTGGCTCCTTAGGAACATGAGTGCTGTGGTGTGATGAATGGAGGTATATGCCCAGCCCATAGTAACTGTGCAGTTGACAGTTGTATACCTTACAGTTGTTTATTCCTTTCTTCTAACATATTCAAGCAATGGTTTCCTTTTTCGATACTTTTATGACTTTTCATCAGATTAGTTGTCTTTTGAATCTTTTTCTTGATTGTTCTTCACTTTGTGGGTATTTAGAGCACAATTATATGTATAAAATCCCTGTTATTTGCATTTTTTTTTTATTCTTCACTCACAAACAGCATGATCTGAAATTCAGGAATCAGATGTTCAAACTCTTCAAGATATGCTTGTGTGGTATTTCCAGGTCATTTTTGAATATTTTTGAACCCCAATCAACACATGTCAGACAGAGAGCTTCACTGAAATGGAAGAATCTTTCCCAGATTTGTTTCCTACTAGGTATCTCATGGAGTATTGCCTTTTACTGTATATTGGTTATTGCACGTTATGAACTATACTCTCGGTTTGGTTCAAACTTCCTAGTCAATACATCATATAATTTGCTCTTTCTTTCTGTATATTGTACTGTTCAGAGATGAGATTCATATATTTTTACAAACATTAAATGTTGCAACTGATTCAGTACTATGCTTTTATCTGACTGAGATGTAAGCCTTTAATATGCAGCTGATTTTGTTCATGCAACGGTTGTACACCTGTTTGGATTTAGGAACTGCTGAAAGCTGGCCTGGCCATCCTGTCCCATGATCTAAGTAATTACAGTTTCCTGCCTTTTGGTGCAGTTTTCTTAAACTATTTGCCTTGAATAATTCCAGCTGCAAAGATCTATAGCAACATGCCTTTACCTCGGGTTAAGTCACCTTGACCAATTTGATAGAATTCCATGACTAAATAAATATTGCCATTGACATGGGTCTTACTGCAGGTGATATTTATTCAGCTCTTACAACAGTATTTGACAGCTTGGCACAATATGCAATATATCGAACATTATTAAAGTATAATTGTAAACACATTTAATTAACTGGATTAGTAACTGGTTAAATAAATAATTGTATCCAGTGCGTAACTATACAAGGTGTTAACTCTAATTACTTGTCCATTACTCATGGGGTCCCTCAGGGTTCTATTTTATGACTTTCTTTTCAATCTATTTTTTCCACCACACATTTACATCTGTCTCGATGGTTAAATAAGAACAAGGTTGACTGTAAAATAGGGTTCATTATAGCATCCAATGACAAATTAAGTAAAATCAATGATTTTATGAATTATTTCTATGTTTGAGCAAAAGATTTAGTGGCATAATTTGGCAAACAACACTTTTGGATGGATCAGCTCTAGGTTAGGTGAAGGCTATGAATATAAAGACCTTGGTATTACTATTAATGACAGATTCACCTTTCACAAATATGTTAGCATAATCAGAGGCAGGGAGCTGACAAAACATGGGTGTTGTGTTTACATCTCCTTTTCTTACAGCTAAGAGAAACATGATATAGTCAGGTATGTCATACATAAGACCATTATTGGAATACAATAATAATTTTGCATATCTACAAATAAACAGCTAGAAATGCTAAAACTGGTACAAATATTTTTTGCCAAACACATTCCAACAGTTAAGAACTTGAGTTAGTTACTCTGATAGGTTTAAAAGTGTGTTTTTGTACACATTCCATTACAGATACTTGCATGGAAAGGCAATTTTGACCTATAAAGCTTTGAATGCTGAGTTTGTGGAGGCATTATTGAAATTAGGTGTGTACTGGAATCTCCTGTCTTGTAAACATAATAAGATTAACTTTTGTTTGTATAGATACCACTCTTCATTAAGAGGTAAATACATTGCTGTTGCTATTCCTAAAATCTGGAATAGATTGCCCCTGTCAATTAGGTTTTCATAAAATTTAAGGAAGTTTAAAAAATCTGGACTACTGGTTGAGAAATAATATATTTAATCCTTATTTTACAGAGTCTGTGTTTTTTGAATGACAGTGGGTCTATAACACTGGTGAAATAAAAATATTTTTAACTTACGAAAACCATACTGTCATAATATTTCCTGTAATGGTGTATAATCTAAGCTATCAAATGATCTCACTGCATCACATACCAAAAGTAATCCCCCTCTTCACACCTGCATCTCATATACCACCAACAATAAAAGAGTTTCTCAATCTGCTTTCCTGGCACTCCATACAGTACTGTTATGTACCTACTTTTACCTTCTTTTATTCTAACCTGTAGGACTTTCATCAAGGTTTTATAATCCATGTTACATATAGTAATAGGTCTCCAGTTGTTCATATCAATTTTGTCACCCTTTTTCTATAAAAAAGCCTTTATTCCAGTGCGTACTATGCAATCATTATGGCCCACTAAAGCAAGCCATTCATTCAAACCATCCAATATATCATTTTTTGCATATCCTCCAAAGAAATATAAAAAGCATGATCGAGTCCATCTTCTCTTGGAGAGTTGTCTTTGCTTACTGTCCTAATACAATTTTAATTTCATATAACTCAGTTTTCTTAGGTTTAAATTCTTCATATATCTGTTCTAAATGCTAGTGTTTTAAGTCTTCACTTTCCCAGTTTTCATATACATTGTTAATATATTTATTTGTAATAGTCGTAATCTTTTACTTACTATTTCTTTCTGTCCCAGTGTCATCAGATTATAACTGCATGTTCATCCCTCTAACCTATCTACCTAAAAGGAAGTAATATTTTTTTCTTTTAAAAATATCCCTGTCTATACAGCAATGTCTGTACTCTTTGTTTTTTTGGGGTTTTTTGTTGTTTTTTTAATAAATGTATCTTTCTCTTCTTGGATAAATTTGGGCATGTGTTTCTAATGAATAGTCATATTTCTGAAGTAATATTCTATAAAAATACTTCTCTTTGTGATATCATTCTTTTACATAAAATATATATATTCTTTTATATTTTTGTCTTTAAATCCTTAAAATTAAAGAGACACATAAAAATTGTTCATGGTTAAATGCTCTCCCCATGATGTTTCCTCTTCCACCCATTTAGCAATTCATTTTTAAGCCCTTTCCCACTACAGAATGCCCTTATTCATCTCCAGCTTCCATATTGTTATTTTTTTGCCTCCTCATAATTTCTGTAAGCTCTTGGATAATTAGAACAATTCTATGTCTAACACTCCTCTTTAGAATACAAGCGCATTTCATCCTGACTGCAAATGACCTATCATTAAAAATTTCATATTGATCTGTCCTTCTCTGGCTATCTTTTGTTTTGTACAGAAGTCACCTGCTATCACATCTGGTAAATGCGCCATTATATATGTTCTTATATACTTCAATAAGCTTTACCTGTCATCATATCGTATACTGACATCTAGTGCATTATTATAACCATTGCTTCCACCATCTTCATTTGCTAATGCATGCTGTTTGTAAAGGAAAGAAATACCTTAACAGATTTTTGCCATAACTGACCAAAAAAAACATCCTCCCACAACTTACCAAATTGTTCTCTTTCCCACTGAGAACACAGTCTAGTATTCAGACGAATTATAAAATCATAATGTTTTTAAACAGTGTAATTTGTTAACATTCATCTTTAATGTTGTTGACATTTATAGAGAAAATAAAAAAAAAATATTTGCTTTCAATTTATATCTCTACCTATGCCTGTTAGTATCACTCTTTGCTTCTACCCTCTGTTACCTATAATATCACTTTTATCTTATGCTGTCCTCTGTATCCTTAAGTTTAACATCCTCCTCTTAGTTCCTGCATGGTCCTCTCTACTATCACTGCTCTCCCCCTTAGGTTCTTCAAAAGCACCATTTAATGCCTGAGAAGCATTTATTTCTGCTTGCAGGCCATGTGCACTAATCAGCCCTACAGGTGTTTTTCATGCGCTGTTTTGTTTATACCCTTTCTGATATACTTGACTGCTCTTTCCCTTGCATTGTAGGAGAAAGTTTTTCTTGTCCTTGACAACCAAACCACATGTGTCCTTAAGCATCCATTTTGTCTTGTCCAGTCTGCCACATTGGACTACCCCACAGAAAAGAGTAAGGAATTTCCCTGGTGCCTTGGCCAAATTTCACCTACTTAATTATAAATATCACCTTGGCTTCCCCAAAGCAGTCCACTGGTCTAGTGGGATCAACCCGGTTAATGAAGGATAAATAAATAAATATAAAAATGTTTTCAGATTCCATGCTTTAGTTACTGAAGAGGTTCCGACTGGCTTACCTGTGATATAAAACATGAGTGCATTACTCAGTGGTATCAAAGGAACAGTATAGTCATCCAGCACCATAGCTTTTTGCTTCCTTACAAATTATTTCACTTGCAAGAAGAGCTAATAATGTCTCTGGTCATGAGGCTAAACTAGACTTTGAGAAACGAGAAGTGTGAGAAGAGAGAAATGTTCAAGTGTTTTGTATAATACTCTTTTCCTAAGAAGTGAAATCCATTTTGTTTCAAGATGGATCCTGACAGCCTAGGGCATTTTTGAGTTTTTTTCCCCATTGTCTTGGCATTTCCAAGTGCCAAAGTAGAAGATAGTGCCAGTGTGGAAAATAAGGACAGATAAAGGATCTGTAGGTTCTTAGTAAGCAGAACAATATTGAGATGTTTAGCTCTAATTGGTAAATGGCTATAATCTGATAGATAAAATGTTGCTCATTATCTTTCACAGTATAAAATGACTGCAGTTTCTTTGTTCAGGGTGACAAGACTTTCATTGCTAGTCTCCTATGTACATGTGCGCTTTTACAATAAAGAAGATTGTTCTAGTCTGCAGAAGTGTGTTGCTTGAAGTTATTTTGTACCTTAACATCTTCATGCTTACATGTGCTCCTGACAATATCATCACGGATGGTAGTGTGAAGGCTAACGTTCTGTGACTATCTTACTATATTTTTGCATTCAATTGCCAAAGCAAGAACCATAAAACAGTGATTTTACTATTAAAGAAACATGAATAAATTAAATTCCACACATTTTAGTAATGTTCTACACTTCTGTGAAGTGACTGCTGCTTATTGTGGTGGTATAAAACTTAATAACTATTTTCTGAAGGTCTGCACAGTATAAACACATTCTGGAAGCAAACAATTAGAACCTCCACTGTCATCTGGATTACTTCAAAAATTAAAACTGTGATATCACACAGAGATAATATGTGGCACATTTAATATCACATGAAACTACCTGCTGACCTCTAGTGATTTTATGGGACTAGAACACAGGTTAAGTCCTCTTTACCTGCTAGTAAAAGAAACCATTTTCTGGCTCAAAGGAAACAAGCCTCAAAAATAGCTGAAAGGTCACTGAGTAGCTCTGAATCATGGCCATAAGTTTGTCCAGCTCCATGTGCTAAACGTACCCATGCTGATTTTCCCCCTCTGTTTTGAACTCCACTTTATAGAATCATTTTGGGAAATTCCCTTTAATGATTATCGGTGCATTACTATTTCACCAGCTCAGCACTAGTGTCCTTCTCTCACATTTCATTCTGTTACCCCCCCCCCCGACATTTCCATAAACTCCTTTGTAAAATGAAAAACAAATGAGGCCTGGTTTGCTTCTGTCAACAGTTAGCCTCTGAATTCTTAAAAGCTGTAGTTAAGTTCATTGAAGTCTACCTTGTGTTAGACTATGTAAGTGCTAACTATCCATTCAGCCAAGAGAAGGTTGTCTGCCATCTGAAAACATGCTCTTGTAGTATCTCTACATAAAGGAAGGACCTTGATTGCCCTCAATCCTTATTAGCCTTTTGCCTCCCTGTCCCTTGCCTCAAAAGTTATAGAGAAATACATGTTTGGTTCCATTCTTGCTTCATTAATAATTATCTCATATCTAACACAAAGCGTGGTTTTAGGCTTGGTTGTGGCTCAGATACAGCTCTGCTTATTTCAAAGTTATCATATTACTTTACTCTTCTTAAACATTTTAGACCTTCCTCCAACTTGTAGCCTCATGGAGGCTCTCCCTCAATGTCTATAGATGGCTCACTATCTGCCTTGACTGCAATGTGTAGATCCTGAAATAAGACAAGGCTTTCCATAACTTCCTTACTAGTGAAGTTTTGGAGTTCTGTGCTTCACCCTTTTCTCCTCACTGTATTCTTTAACAGGAATGTGGAGTAGTATGGTGATACCAAATCAGTTTAATATGCTGATGATTGTACTGTTCTCCTCACAGGTGACAGTATCTGTCTTGTGAACTCTGAACTACAGAGTATATTTAACTCCATACAACCCTGGTTAAGATTTTTAAGACTGTAACTCAACACTAGCAAAACAAAGACATGCATTTTTACTGACAAGCATCACAATAATGAGAGTGATGAACTTACTGTCTCCAAAGCACAAAACATGTCCAGATATCTTTGTTCATTCCCTTAATGAATTTTTTTTACCAAACCTCTTAGAATGGTCATTAATAATCATCTCAGAAATCAAAAGTTTAGATGTCTTGAAAGAGATAGGATCTTTCTTACTGTCCTTTCTCAACTCTTCACCATATCAATGTATTTTCTTCTATCCTTTCTCTATTATGTGCATGAAATCACTAACTTACTAATCACTAAAGTACTAATCTATGAACCTATGAACCTATGAACTGGTGGTCTCCCTTTCTTCAAAGACTACAGCAAAGTCGCTTCAGGCTTGTTAGATTTACAGCAAGCCACAATACTAGAACCCACCACTGTTCCTCATTTCACAACGGTCTCCAAGGCCATTGATGAGGGCAAGGCAGTCCATACAGCTTACCTTGACCTCGCAAAAGCTTTCGACACAATACCCCACTCGGGTATCATTGAAAAACTCACCACCTTAAATGTAAACCCATACGTCACTAGATGGGTTTCAAACTGGCTAAGTGACAGAACCCACAGGGTCAGAGTTGCAGGCACTATGTCAGATTCCAAGCCGGTCACAAGTGGGGTCCCACAGGGCTCGGTCCTGGGTCCCCTCTTGTTCGGCATCTATTTTTCAGAAGTACAAGCAAACACAAGAGGATTATGGCTGACAAAGTTTGCAGATGACTGCAAACTGGGCGCCATAGTTGAAAACACTTCAGACACAGATATCCTTCAGAAGGGTCTTATAGAAATGGAAAACTGGTGCCAGAGCCATGGTCTAAAGTTAAACGCCAAAAAATGCATAGTCATACCCTTCGGGAAAAACAAGGTAACCCCTAGCTACTATATAGGTGGCAACCCGCTGAGCACAGAAGAGGTCATCAGGGATCTGGGGACCCAGGTTGACAGTAGCCTCTCCTTCGACACTCATGTTGCTAAGGTAGTTAGGAAGACCTTCTACATTGCCCACCTGATCATGAAGGGATTCACATCCAGATCAAGGGAGGTCATTGTTCCCCTGTACTCATCACTCATCAGACCAATGATTGAGTACAATGCCCCATTCAGAATGTATCTTACCCGACACCTGCAGCAATTGGAAAGACCCCAAAAGTTCCTCACCAAAAGGATAATGGGTCTCAAAAATATGTCTTATGCTGCCCGACTGAAGAAACTCCAGCTCTATTCAGTAGCATACCGTCTGCTCAGAGGTGACCTGTGCCTGACATACAAGGCCATGTCCAACCCGGAATTAATGGACATGCTCCACCTCAAAAAATCTAAATCCACCAGAACTACAAGAGCAACAGACTTAAACCTCAACACGGTCATAAATAGGACGTGCTGGAGGGACAGATTCATCACCCAGAGACTCCCTATGCTGTGGAACAAGATCCCGGTACATGTGATGCATAGCACCTCGCTGACCTTGTTCAAGAGGAATCTTGACAAATGAATGGGAGATCGCAGGTTTACCCCGGGGATCACCTCTGTGTCACTACCGGACAGAGGTACGGCAAAATAATGGGCATAGTATCCTTCAAACTTAAGGGGTGGCGATAGCCACAAAACTTTGGTCTAGGCTTATAAATGCCCTAGGGCAGATAGCCTAGTATGAACCTATGAACCTATGAACCTATGAACAATATGCAATGCCTTGAATTCAGTCAACACCAGTACATAATTCAGATGAAATGTACCCACAAACTGCTAAATTACCCCACCTGCCCCTCATTTGCTTCTATCCTAGAATGGCACAAACCACATTGTGACATTTGCTCAGCTTATAAGCATCTTATAGGTTCATAGGTTCATTCGATATTAATAGGCTAATGACTCAAGAGCCTTTACAAGCCTAGTCAATATAACCCAATTTTACCCAGTATATGGCCCCTAAGGGCAGGAGGATAGCATGGGTTTGTGCCGATGCTCTGAGTATTTTATAAACTTTACAGATGTCCCTGTCCAAAAGGGATATAGACACTACCCCAGGTATGAATTTATGATTCCCCATCCATTGATCCAAACTGCTCTTAAAGAAGGCCAGAGAGAAGAGCTTTGTTTAATGTGAATAGGAAGCCTGTTCCAAAGAAGGGGCAATCTCTGAGACACATGTCTGTCTTCTAGCATGTTTTGTTAGTCATTGACTAAGTTTAGATACCTGGAAAGGGTGACCTTCATACTGTTTGTTTTGCAAATATGTAACAGCTCCTTCAAGGCTAGATTTCGGAGTACGTTGTAGGTCAGGCATAGGTCACCCCTCAATAGTCGATAGGAGACAAAGTAAAGGGAAAGGCCTTTTAGTCTATCCACATAGGACATTTTATTAACTACTTGTATTTTCTTTGTGAGGAGCCCCTGGGGTCACCCCAGCTGTTTTAGGTGCCTAATCAAGTACATTCCAAATGGTGCATTGTACTCGATTATTGATCTAATGAGGCTGAAGTGCAGTGGGACTATAATCTCCTGGATCTGGATGCCATACCTTTACTTATAAGCTGTTACACATGAAGGAATTCCTCCCCACTGTGGACACATGACAACCAAAGTTTAGACTACTGTCTCTCTGTGTACCTAGATCTCTCACTTCTGCATCTACTCTTAGAGGTGTGTTGTTAATGTTGTAGTTTGCAAGGGTATTTTATTTTCTAAAGAGTATGATAATGCATTTCTTCACATTTAGTTTCAAGTCATGAATCTGACACCAATCGTTTGTCTGATTTAGACCCTCCTGAGAGATATCTACATTATTAGGGGATTCAGTGATTGTCCCCATCTTGCAGTCATTAGCATACTTTGTCACCCAGAGGTCTTACATATTGGCCTTGGCATCCAAGAAGTATATTCTGACCAGGAGTGGTCACAGCACTGAGTCCTGTGGCACACAACTAGTAACTAGCATCATGCTGGAACTGGATTCAGCCACTTTAGCTACATGTATCCTGTCCGTGAGGCAGTTGGCTATCCACCTGATGACATACAGATTTATGCCCAGTTTTGTGAGATTACTTATACCAGAGTGTGGAACTGTGTCAAATGCCTTGACCAAGTCTAGGCAGGTGATATTACTGTTTTGCCTTCATTAATGGCCTTAGTGACTTTCCCAAACAAGTCCACCATATTTAGTAGGTATGACCTCCCTTTGACAAAGCTGAATTGAGTCAGTTCCAATGTTTGGAGATTTCCTAAGTCATTATTTATAAGGTAATGATTATTCTTTCCATGACCTTACAAATAAGACTACTCAAGATTATGGGTCTGTAATTTCTTGAGTTAAGTTGATGGTCCTCCTTTAAGCAAAGGGAAGGCTGCAGCTGTTTTCCACTCTATGAGGACAAAGCCATGCCAGAGGCTGTGTTTAAATATATATATCCTATTGGGCCTGATAGGTCCTGATTTATGCTATTTAAGAGGCAACCTGGTAATTCATTTGCCCCACTGCAGCCGTGTTTTTAACTTTAGAGAGTTCAGTGGTTACCTGTTCCTTGGTGATAATTGGTTTTGGAGTGGTGGAGGATATTTCTGGGTCTATATTAGGTTTCCGAAATATTATTCCGGTAAACACCTATTCATCGACCCGTAATCAGTGAAAATCACTTCAGCAATTCACTGAATTTACTAAGGGCAACGAAATAGTTGCCCAAAGCACAACGGACAACTACAGAACATTGCCCTTTTCCCCACTGTAGTGCAATCTCAGAGTTTGTATATAAAGTTAGGGGAGTGTGGGGGTGAAGCCTCCCACTTGGGTGGGTTCAAGTCAACTACACGTTGGTCCATTGTGCTTTGGTCAACTATTTCATTGCCCTTAGTAAATAGTGAATCGCTGATGTGATTTTCACTGATTACAGGTCACTAAATAAGTGTTGGCTGGAATAACATTTTGGCAAACTAATATAGACCCATATTTCTCGGGAGAGAAATGGGGGTGATGGGGAAGTAAACTTTGAGCTGAATTTATCGACCAGCACATTTAATATATCTTCTGGCTGAGTATAGGTGATGCCACCAATAACTAATTCCACACATTATTAGGTGTTGCCCTTAACATTGCTGACATAACTGAAACATGCCTTATGGTTATCCTTAATTTTAGAAGCTATTTTTACCTCAAAGTTTGTTTTCAGGAACTTGACTAGTACTCTGATTCACTTGTTTATACTAATGAGGGACTTATTGCTCTGTTGTGCACATTCTCTCTTACAGGATTTTCTTCCGTTTGTTATACAACCTATTAATACCAGGGATCCAACAGGGTGGCTTGTTTTTGTGGTTTGACCTAGGTTTATTTTGGTCTGGCACTGCTATTTCTGTGAAGCATTTAATATGATTGTACAGGACTTTTGTGCATGCCTCTGCATAGGTTTCTGTGTTTTCTGAATTTCAGGTAGTTTGGAATCTAGCTATGCCATCATTAATAGGAGGTAGTTTGCCCTAGAAAAGTTCTTAAAGCTTTTATGATTTAGTGGGGAGGTCTAGTTTTACCTTTATTTCCAGGCAGACTGCTTTGTGATCTGATCTCACCAGTGAGGATATCACACATGGGGGGGGGGGGGGGGGGAGTGCAGTGGTCTGCCATATTTCTGATTACCAGATCTAGGGTAGGGTATTTGTTCCCCTATTAGGAGTGCCAACCATCTGTTCTTAGGCCATTTGAATTTACAAAGTCAAGAAATCTTTAGGCAGCATGTTAGTAGTCTTGTATGCCTCCCAGTTAATGGAGGGGTAGTTAAAGTTACTCATGAGTATGGTATTGGGCTGGATGATGAGTGATTGAAGTAACTTCAGGAATGATGTATGGGTTTCCTGGTTCATGGAGGGGACGTGTAGCTAGCAAGAATATGGTAATGGATTTTTCCCACGGTTACTTGAACATGGAGTAGCTCAGGCATGTCATATTGTTTGACCAGCATTGAGGTGTGCTTATCCTTTATGTAGATAGATACACCTCCGCCTTTTACTCTTTCATGTTTAGTGGGTTAATGGAATGTATGATAGGCATTACATCCATGCACTGCCCGAGTGCTTTCCATTACTTTAAACCATATTTCAGGAACTGCACAGATGTCAGCATTCTCCAAGCTGAGGAGAGTTTCTTGTTGAAACTCCTAGCACTGAGTGGTAAAACCTTCGGCTTGTCCTGAGTAGCTTTTGTTATGTTGGAAGGTTTGTCTGTTTGGCAATGCCTAAAAAAGGCACTATAGGGGTGGATAACATTTTTGCCAATATCCATGCCTGGCAAAGTAGCGTGGCCTGCTGAATATGTCCTCTCAGGCTGACAAATATTGGACCCCTTAGGAATGATGCCAGTAGCTAAATCAATTGTTAAAGTCAATCTTTATTTGTTGATATTGTAGAAACATCATCGCAGACAGTAAAATGATCCTCAGTGTTAGGCTCATACCTGCCTGTGACTCATAATCTGAGAGTTCAATCATGTCTGTTTTCATATAGTCCAAGGAGGTACGTCTCAAGTCATTCACACCTACATGGAATACAGTTGAGTCATATTGGTATTTATGGGGTAAGTCACCTGAGTGCCTGTGTGATCTGATGGATCCTGGCTCTTGACAGGCAACTAACTATAACCTTCTCCTTATCCAGCCTTCTAAGAGGGACATTGGAGTGTCTCACAATGGAGTTGACTATGACCAGAATGTCGGGTTGTGGTGTGTTTCGCCTTATGGGCTTGGTAGGTGAGACAAAATGAGATGTGACTTCATGTGTTGTGCTGATAAATGTCTTGTTTGTGGGCATATGGAGTTTCTGAGGACTGTGCCTAAGAGGCCTTTGAGATTTGGGTAAGTTACATGTGAGCAGAAGTCACAACCAGGATTCTTCTATAAAATAAAATATATTATTTATTTATGACCATATTTGACCACGGTCATAAATAATATATTTTATTTTGCGTTGTTGCCTCACAGCAAGAGGTTCTCCCGTTTGATTCTAGGCTGCAGTGCCTTCTGTGTGGAGTCTGCATGTCCTCCCCATGGTCGAGTGGCCTACGACAGACATGCGTGAATGGGCGTGCCTTCGCTGAAGGTTGGGCATTGGCCTGGCAACTCGGCACCATAAAAATCTACTGCCAATCATTAGTGGACTGGAGTTCCCATGTGGTGACCCCTAACTGGGAAAAGCCAAAAGGACAAACAATTTTATAGAAGAATCCTGTTGTGGCTTCTGGTTACGATTTTATTATTTTTTTCTTGGTCATTCAGTGGTAACCATTCAGTTTTTTAATAATAAGTTATATGTTTGCACCTTTGCATATGTAGATCTATGTGTGTGGTCTTTTGTGGGTGCGGTGAGTGGTGTGTGTGAGTCACTGATAACCTGTTTTGTTGCATCTTTGTGTCTGTATGTCAGAGTCTGGCCTCAAGTGTCAATGTGTAACTACATTTCTCACAAACTGTATTTGTGGGAGAACTAAGTGGTTGTCTGTGCCTCAGGATGCCCATATCCACCAAGCTAGAAAGAGAGATGGTAGGAAAGTGCTCAAACATGTTTGCAGGTCCCACTGTATTTTGCAAGGGATAGGAATGGAGGTTGCTTATAACCAAATGGGGGAGCTTACTTGATGTAATCTGCAGCTAAACTAGTCAGCAATGCTACCCAGTGCTCAAACCAGATGCTGACTGAGCAGCAACAGTCCTGGGTGCTATGATAAGGTTCTAAGACCTAAGACCTAAGCAGTCCTAACTGCAAGAGTAAGAGCTGCTCACCATGCAAACTAGTTGCCTCGTGAGTACTGTGAGATTGAGGTAAAGTTCTAAGGTATTGTTTTATAGGGAAATTTCAAATTCATGAGATTGCATGTGTGTACATATATATATAAATATATATATATATATATATATATATATATATATATATATATATATATATATATATATATATATATATATACATATATATATATAACACCACTAACTGCCACTACATGAAAAGCAGCTTCACACAAATGTGAAGCTTATATATGCTCAGAAAAAAAGTTATACACTAAGTCCAAAGGCCAATCAGGTAAGCACACAGTGAACTTTCTACCAGCAATTCCCAGCTCAGATAGATGAAATCAGCCCTCTCCTGCCACAAGGGTGTAGACTTTGACGCTCTTAGTGTAAAATGACTGCTCTGAAGCCAAAGTATTAAGGAAACACCAACAGATGCCTGCACTAACAAATCATTAGATACAATGTATTTCAGTTCAGAACAGTAGCCCTTACAACAGTTTGAAAAGCAACTTTAAACTTTTTAAAAAAGTACAGAAAAATAAATAATGACAGTATATCTTCACAGTATAATTTTAATAAGCAGTACAAATTCAAAATTATTCTTAGTTTCATTTTTTTTGCCTCAGATGGCTTTAGATGCTTGCAAAATCTCTCACAGTCTCTGGCATAGTCGCCAAATGATGAGCAGCTCTGGAGAAATGAGCCAAGACTCGCACAAGTGTGAGGCTTATATACATTCAGAAAAGAGCAAGTTATACACTGCCTAAGACCAAAGACCAGCCAAGTAACCACACAGTAAGCTTCCTACTAGCAATTCCATTTTATATAGGTGAAGTCAGCCCTCTCCTGCCACATCCCTAAAAATCTAAGAATGCATAATACCACAACCCAGGCAGATAATGTTGTTCTGCTTTTGTTCTTTTTTTTTTTTTTTTTTTTGTATACGTTATCAAGCTCTGTAACAAATTTTCACTTGTAGTGTGCCAAATCCCTTCCAACTATTCCTGCTAAGGGTGCAGTGAATGACTACCTCCATGCTAAATGAGCATGTCCTTGTGGAATTACATGGAAAAATCTCTGCTTGCGATGTAAATTCCAGTTAGACGTTTTAAGCCCACTCCAAACATAACACCTAACATAACACCTATACCACACATCTGTTAATGATACAGAAACCAGAAATTTACATTATCAGCAATTAGATTTGTTTTTTGTCCCTTCCTTTTAGTGCTCAGCATATACATTACGTGTTTCTCTGAGCATTTCTATAGTTATTACATTAGATTACCTAAAGGCTGCCAATGCAAACCTCATTGACAATACAAATATATTTTTCAAAAGAGAGTGAAACAGCAAGTGAACAATGTAGTGCCTGGTAAACTGATAGGGATCCATTTCATACTGTCAATACTAAACTGAGCTACATTTCTATAACCTATATACCCAAAAACTTGAATATTACCACTCTGAGATCAGAAATGTACAGGTGGTAGGGTCTGGGATTTTAGTCTCTTCCTCTTTTCCATACAACTTTGGATCCCAAACATAGGTGGGATTGGATGCTTGCTCCATGTAAAACACAGCTCAAATCAGTATTGGCAATCTGAAATTGATCAATCTGATCTGCCTTGAGTATAACACAATTCATTATTTCTGCAGCAATGAAATGCTGGCTCAATGACTTGCTGTTTCATTCAGTTTTGAGAGATATTTGTACTACTGATGAGGTTTTCATTAACAGTCTTCCTACCTTATCTGTAATAGTACTTGTGTGAAAAAAAATTATTTGATTTGCTCTGCGTGTTCATCTTTCTGTAGTCTGTTTCTGATTATTTTTTTAAATAGTAATTTTATTGACAAGAAGTCACATGTTTACTGCCTGATAAATAACTATACTTGATGCATATTATATTTAAATCTGCTTAACAACTATCACTGGAGCTTCTCTCTCCAGAACTCTACTGGAAATTGGCATGGCCTAGTTGAACCCTCCCAGTCATCAAATATAGATAGATAAATAAACTAATTAAAAGAAAGTATAAGAATGAAATGAGCTGCAAATGAAGAATATTTTCAACTTCCATTATTCATAACACTAACCACAATTATCTTTTTTATAAACATGAATTTTACTTATTTCATATTAGAAACTTAATGCCTGCATTTCTTTTTTTTCCTCAATTTTTTTATTTTTCAAATACATTTGAATGAGTATTTATACATAACATCTTAAATAACTATGTACACTATTTATATTAGCCTGACACTATAACAGACCTTAATCTATACAGTTACTTTATAAGTATGTCCAATCCATTATCACAGTGTCTGATCAATTATTGTATAGTGTCAATCAACTATAAGACTTTTCCCCAAGGGTTGTTGATAAATGGCTTTGGATAAATTCTTAGTTCTTTAATTTTAATTTCCAATAATGTTGTGGTCTTCAGTAGGCTGTAACAGTCTTCCAAAGTTGGTATTTTGTTTGTATTCCATCTTCTTGATATACACTTCCTTGAAATTGCAAGTATAGTCCACACTAGATACATGTTTGACCTATTCAAATGAGGACCTTCATTCACATTTAATAATACAAGAGCTTTAGTTAAATACAATGATTCATTAAATAAAGCTTGTAGAAAGTTATTAACACCATTCCAAAATGGCTTAATTTTAACACAATCAAAGACAATGTGGCTCCAATCTGCATTGTGTACTTGGTCACATCTCCAACATATTCCTTTTATGGAAGAACTAATTTTACTGATTCTGTCTGGGGTTAAGAATGCTCTGTGCAATCATTTCCAATTAAAAACTTTCCAGTATTGTGTAAAGGATGTATATTTTATCAATAATAAGATATTTGTTTTAATATCTTCAGTTAACTGTATTGAGTGTCCTTTTGTTACATATTTACAATATGAGGTTTTGGGTGCTGTTTTATAATTTATCAATATTTTGTAAAATTTTGAAATACTGTTTCCCATGTCAAAGTCATTATATATGATTTCATATATGTATTTCGTAAATTTGGGTATTCCTTTAAATGAAAAATTGTTAATTATTCTACTTAAATCTTGCGAATATGACAGAATACTCTGTAAAGTTAGCCAGTCCTGTTGTGGAATTTTGTATGTTGTTTTTATTACTTGCATATCTAAAACTTTTAGTTCTTTGATACATTGGAACCAACAAACAAATCCTTTCTGTTGCCAGGAATTAATAATTTCTCTATATATTTTATGTGGAAAGTACTTTGTGACTATAAATGGTGTTAAAAGATGAAACCAGATTTTTAAATCTATATTTGCATTAATAATTTTCCTAAATGAGTAAATGTAATAATTAATCATACGAGTTTTAGTGGGTTTAGTTATGTTATATTGTATACTAATACATAATATGTGCCATGGCAAATTGTTTTTATCTATTATTTGAAATGTTTTTTGTAAATCAAATTAATTTATTGATATTACAGTTAATAATTCTTTCCAATTTGAAGAGTAATTTGGACTTATCCAATCTGAGATTGTTTTAGATATTGATGCTTTTATATATGTTTCTATATCAGGAAAGTTTAATCCTCCCTGTTTCCATGGTCTGGTATGATGTATTAAAGCTATTCTGTTTCTTTTGGAAAACCATAACAATTTTATTTGGCATGAATTTATTTCTTTAAGTATATTCCTTTCTGGTAACAGTTGTATTGCCAAGGCTATATATATATATATATAGGATCTTGGCCTGTAAAACCATTTTATTAACTGTAGTCTATCTTCAAATGTTAATATTATTTTGTTCCATTTTTCCACAAAGATTTTAATTGTATTGATTATATTATTGTAGTTTTTTAAACTAATTCATTATTATCCTTGCATAACTCAATTCCTAGATATTTTAAGGTAGATTCTTGTTTCCCTATGATGTGATCCCTCTTAGTCTGCAGTTCTTTTTTTATTTATTTAAAAATACAAATTTTGATTTTGATTTATTGAAATGGAGTCCTGAAGTCTTGTGAAATTTGTCAATTAATATATCTAATTTTTCTAATGTGTCATTTGTATTAGATAATGTTAGTAATATCTCATCAGCAAATAGCATTACTTTAGAACTGTATTGTTCATAAACATCTATTCCTTTGAATTTTATATTGTTACAAATTGAATCTGCCAATATTCAGTAGCCAGAACAAATATAATTGGTGACATGGGACATCCTTGTTTAGTGCCTTTTTTTATATGTATAGATTCAGAGGCAAAAGGACCTAATTTGACATACACTAAATTATTTGTATATATATATATATTCTTTAAGAGATGACAAAGGATGCAGGAAATTCAAATAGCATTAGGATTTTGAATAAATAGCCCCAATTTAGGGAATCAAAGGCTTTCTCTATATCTAAGCCAATTATGAGTGTTTATTTTCTTTATTAACATAATCTATAAAAGAAATTATCATTTTAATGTTGTCATGTGTGTGTCTATGATATATAAATCCAGTTTGATCATTATTTATTGTTTTGGATAGTGGTATTTTCATTCTGTTAGTTAATATTGTCATAAATATCTTATAGTCATTATTTAATAATGATATAGGTCTATATGAGGTACAGAGGTTTGGGAATTTGTTTTCCTTTAGGATTGGTGTGATTAAGGAATATTTCCAAGAGGGTGGTATTAAAGCTTGTGACTGAATTTCTAATAGAGTTTTATAGGAGAGGGATAGTATCTTTGAAGGAAAATTATCATATATTTCTATAATTATGCCATCTATACCTCGGAGCTTTATTATTTTTACCCTCTTTTATTGTATCTGTAATTTCTTTGTAGGATATGGGTGCTTGCAGATCTAGTTTTAATTTTTCTGGTATTTTTTATATTACAACATTTTTCATCTAGATTTAATTGATCAATATGTATATTTTCTTTTTGGAAATGTTCCATATAGTGATTACTATAGGCATCAAGAATGTCACCTATATCCGAGACATTTTAACCTTTCTTTTCATGGAAGATACTTTTAATGTTATTACCTTTTGATTGTATTTTGATTCTTGTGGATACATTATGTAGATATTTGGGAGAACTGACCAAGGTAATGCCTGCATTTCTAATGTCAGTGGATTATCTGCCCAAGAAAATATTACCTTACTACATGGGCTTTCTTACTATACTCCAAAAATGAACAAATAACATCCCTCTACAGCTTGTTACAGCAAGGTTTGTATGTAAAAACCCCACATTTAAGCTTGAACTTGGAAACTGAAAGAAGGCAGGCCATCTAACTATTTATTGTTAAAACATAGTAAACTCCTTACTTTCTAGCTTGCACTGTTTAGCTGACATGCAGCATCCAAGAGTTGCATTAATGTGGTTATCTGCTGTAAAGGTACTTTTTAAATGAGATCAGCAAATAGACTAGAACAGTGGAATGCATGCTTTAAAACAAACTGCAAATGAAATGATATCTAACTGCCCTTGCTATTTTCTAGAAAAGAATTAGGGATACTGTACTGTAAATAATTATGATCATGTTGCTAGTCATAACTACAATTTATGCACATGCCATATGGATTTCAAGAATTTAACCTGTCGATCTTTGTTGTCAAGGTGAATTTCTTAAAATCAGCATGTTGAACACATAACATACTGGTTACAATTGGCAACCCAGTCATAACCCTCTGTGTTACTGGTCTGTCTAGCACTTTTGCTATTTCTGTGTGTGTCCAGATGCATATCTGTTATGTGCATTTATATCTATATTCACTTTAATGGTGAAGCTTTTTTTGCCTCCTTCAATACAAATATGCTCTAAGCAAATAGACAGCCCAGTCAACAAAATAGAAATAATTCAAATGAATAAATAAATAAAGAATATGGGATAAAAAAATACTCACAGCTACTTTTGCCATAATGCATATGTATATAGTGACACTTTTACTGCCAATACATGGCTATCAACTGTAACACACAATTCTAAAATCACTAATCGCTGCTAATAGGTAGACTAATTATTTGGACTTCTATTGTCAGCATAATTGTATGTTCTTTTAACAAGACTCCTATATTGAGAAGCGAAAATGATTTAGCTATAAACATTTTGCTCTGCAATCAACTTAATAATTGGTCATCAATTTATGAATGGTTTTATGACAGGCCAATAAATGCAAGGCTTTGGCCATTTCATCCAGGTGTCTGTGTCTGTCAATATTTCTTTATCTGAAACTCTCAGGACTTCATCTAGACTTAAAGTTTTTAAGTAAATCTTTTAGCATTATTAATGTATGTTTTATAATTATCAGTACATATCAGAATGTCTGTCACTGTGGGCAGTCGTACTTAAAAGCCAAAATGGAAAATACCTGTTTGATTCACCTGTGTGATTTTTTTTTATTTTATAGATGTTCCTCCCTTTTTACTGACCTTGAAAGCCAGGGTTTTAAAACCATAGAAAATTAAACCCTGCCATTAATAGAATAATTTTGTGGTCACTGCATAGAAACTCCCATGACCAGAGTTTGTGTGCTTATTTTACAACCATAAATGTTCCTGTGCTTCTTAGTTTACAACACTGAATGAACATATCTACTAAGCAAAAGACACAAGTTGTTTCTGGAATGTGGCCAATGTAGTCAGGAGTAACAAGGTGGTGTGTTTCAGTATTATGCTCTTTTTAGGAAAATAATCTAAGTGACTAAGTTCCCCAAATTCTAAAACTCTAACCCTAACTCTAAATTACTACCCCTACACCTAAAACCCTGAATTCAACTCCTAATCCTAACACACTAACCCTAAACCTAAAACAATAACCTTAAACATAATCCTTACCCTAAAACTCTAACCCTCACTGTATTTTTTTATTAATACCCTAAGCATAAAACATTAACCTTAACCTAAAACTCTACTTCTAAACCTAACCTTAAAACACCCAAAATTCCTAATCCTAACTGTAAATATAAAACCCCGCACTAACCCTAAAACTGTAACCTTAATTCTAAACCTAAAAACCAACCCTAAAACATAAATCCTAACTCTAAAATTTTAATCCTAACCATAATGCTAAAACTATCAATGAGAAGGATCACTCGCAAGAATAAGAAGGACGACATAGAACTTGCAAAAGGTGCACTTATGCAGTTTACCTGTATAGTGTGGAAGCAGCATGGAATTGGAAGAACCAGCCACTATAATCAAATGCCAAGACAGGAACTAAAAAAAAAATGCTAACCAGTGCAATAAATTAATTTAATGAAAAAACGTTAAGAGCTTTCATTCCACAAACCTAGAACTTCATCAGAACCAATGGGTCCATACATCATTTCCTTTTATACCAGACATTTAAAAAGACATAACATAAAAACACTTAAATCATTACTTATTATATCAACTTATATACAAAATTCATTTAAATTTGCCATTTAAAATTGAAAATAAAGAATGACATAAAAGAAGAACATTTAAATTATTTATATATATATATATATATATATATATATATATATATATATATATATGGATTCCTATTACAAGAACGAAAGTTCACTACTTTGAACTTGTAATAGGAAGCTTCACTTCTGCGAAAGTTCACTTTAACGAAAGTGAACTTTTGCATAAGTGCACTTCACCGAAAACACTGCAGCACAGTGGAGGACATAAAAAAACAAGCCATGTCCTCCACTATGGTGTGATAGTCATGGACCTTAGGGTTAAGGTATGGGTTAGGGTAAGATGTTCATAAATTTTTTTTGTAGGTCTCATTTTGCTTTATGAATATAAAAACTGAAATACACAAAAACCACAAAAGTTGTTTTTCCATGTGAAAAACTGAAACATGTTGAACTGATTGCAATAAAAATCACACCCGCTGTTTTACAATTACCTTTCTGTAGTTTAATTTTACTTTGCAAACTATTTTCCTCAAGTAGTATGAAAGGACATTGCATGAACCACATTTCACAGTACCCCTACAGGCCCCTTGGATCACATTGTTTGTATCATTATTACCAACATCAAACAACCTTTTAAAATTTGTTGCAGTTTTAAAAACAAATTTGGGGTCATTCCCTAATAACTCATATAAAGAAGAATTAGCTTTTAAAATATTGCAATTATTCTTTGTAATAGTCTTGATCTTTTTAACCCAGTTATTATATTCTAAAACCAATGCTCATTGGTAAGTAGGCTCATCTGGTATGTGTGGGGCATGACTGTTCTATCACTCATCTCAAAATCTAATCTTACCCCCAACAGGGGTCTATACATTTTACTCCATTCTTTGGAATCCTCATTCATAATACCTTTAATATTATCAATCAGGTAACCTCTTTCTATGAATAAAAACCACAAAAAAGACCAGATATAGCAAAAACCACAAAACAGTGACTACCAAAACTGTAAAACGCTTTATTCTCTCTGACGTCTCTGCTGAAATGCCGTCAAGGAGGATAAACATCACAAAACACACTACATATATATAACATACCCAATTAAACAATTAAAAACTAAATTAATATAATTAAATACTTAAAGTAAAAATTTACAGTTGAATTCAGCATTCATTCCATTAAGTATTAAAGTATCAAATTTCAATATATATAAAGCTTCTTTATACAAAAGTTTATTTTTTATACAAGAATCTGTAAAAAACGTTTCAATTTTTTCTAAAACAGTTCCCTGTAAACCCACTGCAGAACCCTGATGTGCTGCCACTGAGCTAGATTCTTTAGCATTTTCTATATCACAAATATGCTCTAATAATCTAACTTTAATGCTCTTTTTGACTGCCCAGTATAATACTTGTCACAAGGACACTTCAACGCATAAATAATACCCTCAGTATCACATTTAAAATAACCCTTAACCCTAAATCTAAGTTTATTAATACTGTCAAAACTATTAATAACATATTTACAGGCTTTGTATCTCCCACAAACCTGTGTACCCAAATTCAAGGTTATACTGTATATATTGACAGGGGGTATAATAAATTTCTCTTTAACTAAAACGTTCTTTAAACTTCTCCCCACTTTATAGGAAATTTTAAGTTTGTCAGGCAACCACGACTGGGACTCTCTAGTGGATTGCACATAACTCCAGTAATATTTAACCAAATTAATCAATATTTCACTAAAACAGCTATATGTAGTCACAAAATATATATCTGTCAAAGACAGATTTGATTTAGGAAAAACTTTATTGTTATTAACATTACCTCTCTTATCCATATTTTCACCTTTAACACTACTCTAGAAATAACAGACTTATTATAGCCCCTAGATTCAAACATACAGCTAGTTTTAAACATTTCTTCCTGAAGTTCTAATTCACCATTACATAATCTATGAATCCGTACCATTTCACCAAATGGCAAAGCCTCTGTAGTGTGTGTGTGGGGGGGTGGCAACTAGAAGCTTTCAAATACTGGATATTCCCCTCAAATTTCCTATGGACTTTAATATGTAACTCTAATGGTTTAGAAATATCCAAATCAATGTCCAAAAAGGAAACTTGTTTACCTTTTTGAATAGCTTCAAACTTCAAGTTAAATCTCTTAAGCTGCAGGGTTTCAATAAACCCATCCACCTCATCTTCTCCCCATTCACACAAAAAAATAAGATCATCAACAAATCGAGGATAATATCTCACATATTTTCTATACAATGCTAAGCTATATACATACTCCTGTTCAAATAATCCCATACTATGGTTCGAATATAAGGGTGAAAACACCACCCCATAGCAGTACCCTGTTTCTGTTGGTAAATTTTCCCATTAAATTAAAAAAAAAATGTGTTAAACAAAAGTATAATAATTCTAAAATATACTCAGTGGCATGGCTCTCCCCAAGGAAAAAAATCTAACAGCCTCCATACCAAACAAATGTGTAATGTTAGTATAGTGACTACTAACATCCATAGTAACCCAATACATGCTCATATTCAGTTGTATATTCTTGATCTTATTGAGAAAATCAAGTTGTCGAGTTACCAGCCCAGCGCCCAACCTTCCACAGAAGGCACACACATGCACGCAATCATGCTCAACTTCCAAATCATCCTTATTGGAAGTCATCTGGGCCAGTCTAATATACTGGCCTTTAATTGAATTATTTTGTGGATCATGGGGTGGGACCAATGAAATTGTAAATAAGGATTACTAAAAGTGTGTTTTCTTTATATTCTAGACCTAAACCCTTATCTTTTTGATATCCAGGCATCTAAATAGTTGATAGGCTCCACATTGAATCCTGAGCTGACAAAAAGGAGCATGTTATAAGGCTTTTATGAAATAGATCTAATCCTTCCTCTCTAAAAATGGAGGTAAAAAGATCAACAACATGAGTCATAAGAAAGATAAGATTATTTGACCACACTTTAGGGGTCAATATCCCCAAAAAGTCCCAGGAATCTTTTAGGAGGTGGGTTCTAGTTGAAAGTAAGGGTTTCAATTTCCTGTCAATATAAGTGGCTAATGGGTATGTAATCAAACTATGGGCTGCTACAATTGGTCTAAATTTTAAATTTTGTACACCTTTATGAACTTCCGGTATATCAAAAAATTGAAGGCACTAGTGACCACTTTACAGATAAAATTGAAAAAATATCTTCAGAAATTCTTCCTTTCATTAACAAATCTTCTAACGTTCTTTGTGGTAGTGGAATTAATTTTGATTTGTTTAGGATGTTGCAATGCTCTGTTCTGGGGAGAGTGTTATAAATCTGCAGATGATATTAGTGATTAGTGATGGATTGGAGTAAGGAAAGATTTCTTTTTGAGGTAAAGGCTATTAGGCTCAAGTTGTGGGAGGACTCCTTTATCAATTGCTATCCTGTCTTGATGGGACAAAAAATGTGAGATTTCTTTTTTCTTTTTCAAGAGAGAGAGAGAAGTTTATTGATCTTGGCTTGGTTTTGCTGATTTGAATATGAATTTGAAAGTTTAAATGGGGATCATGTTTGGACAGTTTCCAGAGGATCTCTGCCATTTAGTTTGATTTGCCAACCAGAGATTTTATTTGGTGTTTGAAAAGTACTAAAAAGCATTGTTTTGATTTTCTTTATGTTTACTATCAATGTGTATTGAAGCAGCCACTACTGAGATCAAAGAGATCAGTTTGTAGGAGGATAGAGATTAAGGAAGCAGTGGGTCTGGCCATACCTCTCAAGTGCACCTCATTACAAGAAACATTCCTCGTTTTCAGTATTAAAAAGTCATAGTTTGTCATTCTTCCACAATGAAAGAGTCTGTCATACATTCAGTGTTAAGAATTTTATTAACTGAAATTCTTGTCAAATAACAGTAAAATCATGCCAATACATTAAAACATGTTATAAGTGTAAAGTAACATATTTTAACTGCTTGTGAGCTTTCTAGTAGACGCCTGTAAGCTATTAGCATGTGTTCTACATTTTACCCATTTATTCCACATTATGAAAAGTAGTGTTCCTCATTCTGGAGATGGTAGGCTGAGAGCTATACATCTAACTTGTGGATGACCATATCATTGGTGTACAGTAAAATGGGTAGATTTGGTAGGTCAGGGGGGAGGTTATTAATGTATCGGGAAAAAAGATATCTACTTTTAAGTAGACTTATGTTAAAGGAAAGAGATGTATGGGGAAACAGAAACATCTGTGACATGGTGCTGACAATAAGCTTGATCATGCACCCAATCCTTGTCAATAAGGGAGGAACACTTTAATGTGAGTGAACTCTACTGGGGCTTTTTATGAAAATTATAAGTGCCAGGTTCATCATGGAGGTTCCTTTTAAGCATGACTGCACTTTTTACTCTAGTACCTTCTAATTTGGTGAAATGACATTTCACAGTTTTAATTACTGAGTAATGGTATATCCTCAAAGATACAAATGAAAAAAGAATCTGTCAATAAACTTAAATTTATAATTATATCACTCCCGTGGTGTTTTCTCTTTGCAATGACTGTTAATATAATATATTTTTTATGTATTTATTTACTTTAATAACTGGAGCGGTGGACTGTTATCTATTTTTAGTGTGTGCTGTGTATCTGTTTTGCTGTTTTTACTACTGAATGTGCTAAAATATTTATTGTTTATAGTATTATCAATTTGTTTCGCTAAACTCACGTTTAACTGTTGATCTGCATTTTGGAGTTAAAGAAAACACAAAAAGCAATAAACATTCTACCACCAAAAGCAATACATTTGCTGCTGTGTTTTTCTTTTCTTAAAATCACAAGCACGGCTTGAGAACACAGTTGAACTGCAAGGTCATTTCCTCATCAGGGCTGATCATCCTGACAGTCTGTATAATTGTGTTTCTGGAGCTGCTACTGTAAGAGTCATGTTTCTTCTGAAAAATTGTGTTCACAGTCAGCTTGCTGGTAAATTGCAGTGACAGTGAGAAAAGTGAGCTAAGAGGAAGATTTTTTTTAATCTACAACTGCTTGATTCAGTGAGTAATAATTACTTATTAAATTATCAAATTTATCAGCACAATTTTTGCACAGGGTCATGTCCATTTATGTGAATCTTGGATGATAATGATTAATACTAGCTTTAAAACAGTGCTAACTCATTAACATCATGTGGTGTGGAATATCACACCTCTAGCGGCCTATACACAGCTTACATTCCTGAGCATTTTTCTTCAAAAATAAACTTAAAAATATTGAGAAGAGTACTAAAAGCTATTAAAACTGCACAAACAGCAATGTTATCAGGAAGAAGTATTATTTACAGTGATAACAGTCAGTACATTCATAGTCTTTCCATAAATACTATATTATAATGTACACAAACCCCAAAATGTTTTTTTTTTTTTTTTTGCTAAACTTTCACAAATAAATTATCTCATTTTGGAAACTATACCTAGACATATATTGTTAGAACATTTTTGTTAACCAGACATAAGCTTTCACTTGACAACAAGTAATTCCTCTCTGAGTGCATGTCTATTGAGATATTTACAGAAATATAAAAAACATATGCTTGATTGTATAATTAGCAGTATAAATAACACTGCATCTCTCTCAAGATGTGCAACCTGTAGTACAAATATCAAAGATAGATTTCTAACATTTAAGGTTTCACCCGATGTCATACGACAGTTTGTAAGTCACTTGTTTTTTGAAATATTAAGTACATATGGAAATATTGTTTATTTTCATAATTACTAACAAACAACTAGTGATATATCAGGTATAACGTGATATAAATGGACGTTGACAATGAATTTTCTTGTCTCCTACTGAGGCATATCACACTATACTCCTCAATAACATGTAGGGTTCTCAGTTATGAAAATATGAACAGAAATATGAAAATGTGAATAATAAGTGACAAATGGGGATTAATTTCTCTACTGCAGCACATATTAGATTAGCAATCTTAATGTTATTTTCTTAATAATTCCTTGCATTTTCTAATAGTGCCTATTATTAGTAGGTAAGTGGTTTAGTTAAAAAAGCCAGACCCAAAACAGGTCTGCACACCATAAGAAGATACGGGTGTGCTGAGATCAGTAAGAAAGCTGAAACATGCATGTCCACAATTAATGGGGTTTGGCTTTATTGGCCTAAATGTATCCATAATGTCTTAAAACGCAAAAAGTCATGGGCATTCAGAAGCCATGTAGCTCAAATACCTGATATTCTTAATGGGTAATTTTTGTCAATCATGACAAATCACAGCTCTCCCACACACAAGTCATGCAGTTCATTGGTGCTCATCTGGACACTGTTTCCCAGATAGCAAGGCTACCACACACCAGATTGTCCACACTACAAAATCAAGACCCACAACTTATCTTATAAAATCTTATCAAACTCCTCCAGTCAAGTTGATTTTACAGTTAATAAATAATTTGTGGTTAGTGCTTAGAAATTCAAAGAAGTGGTGTAGGTGGGAGGAACTAGTTAGGGCAAAAAAAAGTTAATATTGTAATTAAGAGGTGGGGTATAAAGCACATTCATAGAAAACTATATGTGGCCACCATAAAGTTTATATTAGATGTACAGAGGAAGGGTGAGCAGCATGAAAAAACTATGTGCATGACTGGGAGGCTGTAGTAAAACTATTCATGTGTTGGTGAATACTGGTTGCGGGACATAGGATTCTGAATGAAGAGAAATGGTTTGACAATATGGCAAGCTGAAGGCAAAAGTGGCATTTATCCTGGAGATATACAGGAACAGATACATTTATAGTTCATAGGTTCATAGGTTCATAGGTTCATACTAGGCTATCTGCCCGAGGGCATTTACAAGCCTAGCCCATCGTTTTGTGGCTTAGGCCACCCCTTTAGTATGGGGAACTATACCCATTATTTTTCTGTGCCTCTGTCGAGCAGTGACACTGAGGTAATCCCTGGGGTATATCTGCGATCTCCCATCCATTGGTCAAGATTTCTCTTGAACAAGGCCAGCGAGGTGCTCTGCCTCACATGTACCGGGATTTTGTTCCACAGCATAGGGAGTCTTTGGGTGATGAATCTATCCCTCCAGCACGCCCTATTAATAGCCGTGTCAAGGTTTAAGTCTCCCGCCCTTGTGGCTCGGATGGATCTAGATTTTTGAGGTGAAGCATATTCATCAAATCTGGGTTTGACATGGCCTTGTATGTTAGGCAAAGGTCACCTCTGAGCAGCCGTGTTTACTGAATAGAGCTGGAGTTCTTTCAGTCGGGCAGCATAGGACAGATTTTTGAGACCCTTTATCCTTTTGGTGAGGAACTTTGTGGCCTCTCCAGCTGCTGCAAGTGTCGGGTCAGATACATTCAATGGGGCATTGTACTCAATCATTGGTCTGATGAGTGATGAGTAAAGGGAGACTATGACCTCCCTTGATCTAGATGAGAATCCCTTCATGATAAGGTGGGCAATGTAGAAGGTCTTCCTAACTACTTTAGCTACATGGGTGTCGAATGACAGACTACTATCAACCTGGGTCCCCAGGTCCCTGATAACTTCTTCTGTGCTCAGTGGATTGCCACCTATTTGGTAGCTAGGGGTAACCTTGTTTTTCCCGAAGGGTATGACTATGCATTTTTGGCATTTAACTTAGGGCCGTGGCTCTGGCACCAGTTATCCGCTTCTGTGAGACCCTTCTGAAGGATATCTGTGTCAGATGTGTTTCTATATATGCCCAGTTTGCAGTCATCTGCAAACTTTGTCAGCCATAACCCTCCTGTGTTTGCTTGTACTTCGGAAAAGTAGATGCCAAACAAGAGTGGGCCCAGGACTGAGCCCTGTGGGACACCACTTGTGACAGGCTTTGAGTCTGACATGGCGCCAGCAGCTCTGACCCTGTGGCTTCTGTCACCCAGTTTGCAACCCATCTTGTGATGTATGGGTTGACATTTAAGCTGATGAGTTTTTCAATGATACCCGAATGGGGTATTGTATCAAGGCCTTAGCCAGATCGAGGTAGGCTGTATGGACTGCCTTTCCTCATCAATGGCTTTGGTGACTGTTTCAAAAAGTCAACCAAGTTTAAAAGGCATGATCTGCCTTTGACAAAGCCAAACTGGGTTGGATCCAAAGTCTGCAAATTCCCTATGTCTTTATTTATGAGGTCCATTATGATCCTCTCCATGGCTTTGCAGATAAGGCTTGTCAAGCTAATGGGCCGGTAATTTCCAGGGTCGTGTGGCAGGCCGCTTTGTGAAGTGGTACCACAGTTGCAGTATCCAGAGGTAAGACTTTGATTAAACAGCTGTCCTAGCTGTGGGTTTAATTCCTCATTGAGTTCATGGAGCACACAGCCGGGGACACCATCAGGTCCCATGGATGCTGTGTTTTTTGCTTTGGAGAGAGCAGTTCTCACTTGGGCGCTGGAGATGTTTGGGGGGCTGCAATCGTTTGGTATAGATATCTCTCCTTTTTAGTTGTGTTTTAAATAAGTTAGCATTCCAAATGGATTTCAGTAATAGTGGGATTTGGTTTCTATAAGTCACGGTGATGCAGCGGTAGCATTGTTGCCTCACAGCAAGAGGTTCTTCCATTCGATTCTCGGCTGGAGCTCCTTCTGTGTGGAGTATGCATGTCCTCCCCATGGTAGAGTGGTGTTCAAAAGACATGCGTGAATGGGCATGCCTTCATTGAAGGTTGGGCGTTGAGCTGGCACCTCGGCACCGTAAAAATCTACTGCCAATCATTAGCAGACAGGAGTTCCACTGTGGCGACCCCTAACCGGGAAAAGCCGAAAGAAGAACAAACAAGCTACAATATTTCAATATAGGGAGAACCTGCAGTATTAGATGATTGGTTATAGTAATTAGTGATTTTTACTCTGGAGTGTAAAATTGTATAGGAAAGTAGTGTTCTATTAAGTAGGTAAGGGCTGGGCAATTTTCTGGTTTATAGAGGTCTGTACATTGCAGTTATCTGAGAAAGAGCTATGTGATATGGTATTTCTAGCCAATGTAATTATCTGAAGGCTAGGCGGTAATGTTTTCTATTGTTATAGTTTTCTGCAGACATAGCTATTTTATTATGACTTTGCTCAAATTTGTATAAATGGAAATCTGACAACTCACATCTTTTCAGTGTCCTCCTTCAGGCTATACCTCTCTTTTTCAGGAGGGCTGTACCAATCCATCCAGGAGTGCATACATCTGTGGCTACCCAAGTCATCTAGTTTATGTTTAAAGGGAGATAGCAAGTCACAATGATTAACATGCAGAGTGAGTTTATTCCAGAGGTTTGGGAGTTTTTGTATTATGAAACTCTCCCTCCATCATGTTTTATTTATCTGTTTGCAAAACTGTAGGTCCCTAGTTTTAGTACTGGTGGTGATATTGAACATGCAGAGGAACAGGAGGTCCAGGATAGTCGAGTTTCTAATGACACAATAAGTGAGACAGAGATCTCCCCTCAAAAGTCTATAAGATGCTGAATAAAAGGATACAGCTTCCAGCCTCTCTTGGTAATCAAAGACATTACGACTCTGATCATTTTGGTTAACAATCTTTGGGGTCTTTCTGACTGTGGTCCTCTTATGATTCAGCACATTAAATGCCGATAATGGTACAGGAAGAGGTAAACTTTAATTTTCATGTGGATTTCATCATATGACTGAATGCCATTCCCCATTTATAATCTTTTGCAGCATTAGCACACTGCATGTATCATCTCCCCATTTCTGATTATGCAATATTTGTGTTAGATATATACATTTAGATACTTACATCAGTGCATGTACGCTTCTGTTTGTTAGAATATATTTAGTAAAATATATACATTTAGATGCATGTACATTGCTGTTTGTTAGCATATATACATTAAAGGGTTAAAATCGTCTTAGCTGAAAAATAAAAAAAACACAGTACACCTGTTTTGGCATCCTACTGTGTGTGATACAAAATGTTCTGTGCTTGGTACAAGCTTTAAGGAGAACTACAGCTAAGAATGTCTCTCTGCTTCCTGAGAAACCCAGGTGCAAGAATGTTTGGAGGCAAAAACAACTCCCAAAATTTAAAATTGTCACATAATTTATTTTGAGCTTATCAACAGACTGTATGACATCAAGCAAATTCCAACAGTATTAACATCAAAAGACTGCTTTTATGAACATGATCCAAATGACACAAAAATATGTATAAAATGACAGTAAAATTGAATGCTGTTAGATCTGATTTTTTATGTGGTATTTGTAGGAACACATTTGTTCTGATATAAATGGAGAATGGAAAGTTATCTATACTTGCAGTGAGAAGTAAACCTGAAACATTAAAGCTATAAACTGTAGCAGTATAGCACGTGTCGTCTGTTACATAGATAAGTTATTTTATTAGTAACTGTGCACAAGTAGAGTGTAACAGCCTGCAAAGCTCAGTGTCAGTAAATAGACATTTGCACCAGCATTTTGTTTTTAATTTAACAGTGGTGAGCCTAGCCTGTATCTGAACACAGGGGGAGTAGTGCCTTGTAAAGGGTCATTCTAGTAAAGGCAAAGTAACTAAAATTTATGAGTGAAGCCTAAACAGGAGCACTCCAGTTTTATACAGCTTGCAGCAGTACAGTTCCCCAGACATCTGGATCTGGAGTGAGACTGCTGTGCAGTACAGTCGCAATGCCATAAGTTCTCCAAGTCAGTGAGTTTCACGGTTTCGAATCTGCAACTGCCAGTTTCATTTCACCAGCTTTTCGAATAACTACAGAAATTTTCCAACCATCTACAGTAAGCAGATTGGCCACCTGTCTCTCTGCAAAACTGGTAAGAATCTTTCTGTATTACATACAGTATGAATGCCATTGAGGACTATAATAAACAACAAGATAAAATTGGAACAGAATGCAATGTTGTTATAAGCAGCATATTAGCAAAGGATAAAACCTCATTAGGGTAAATTGATAGTCAAGCATTATGCAAATGGATTATGTTTGATTGGTATTTCAAACAAAATGTGTGGTATATCAGTAAATGTTTATTGTGTAAGTCATATGAAACTGCTTTCTGTGTACAATGCCACAAAAATACAGTGCAGACAATTGTTAAAAAGTTAAATTGTAAAAAAAAAAATCTTCTGATGATAAAGAACCAGAAAAGGGTAATACTCTTACATTATATCCAGATGTTTAAACAGTTATGTGCTGTCACCACATGTAAAGCATTAACTTCAGAGTTAAAACAGCAGTCAAATCAATTACTGACAGAAACTCCTGTACATCTTGTTGCACCCTTTAGAGAATATGTACAAAGGTGGAATAAAGACACTTCACAGCGCAAAACAGATAAGGACAGGGACGAGGTTCATGGTGTACTCACAGAAGAAATAATAAACTTCTAAAAGGCAGAGAAAATTAGTTCAGAAAGTTTAGACAAGATATAATAAGAGTGTTAGAGTTAGCAGAACAGGATACTAAAAAATATCACACAGTCCATACAGAATTACAGGAAGAAATTGAAACCTTTAACCAGCAGTTACAAGACAAGAAAATTCTAGTTAGTAAAGAGTTAAAGAAAGAAATTCCAGACCTTAAACAGCAGTTAGCTAAGCTGACAGAAAATAATTTACAGCACACAACTTTAATAGACCAACTAATCTGTACAAAAAGGCAAATTTTACAACATGCTTATATTTACAAAAAGGATAGTATACCCAGCAGGATCTGCTGTACGGACAGATGCCTTACTTAAATGCTTTTAGATTTTTATTCCCAAATATTTTAAAACTTTCATCCAGTTAATCAAAATGCTTATCAATTAGGCAGTAAAGTAAGGCACATGACTGCCATTCTCATGGCATACACACAGGGACAGCATCTCATGGCTAAGCTGTTAGATAATTTCACAATCACCATTTCAGATAAATTAATAAAGCAAGCTGACCGTTTTAAGTTAATGTTTCAGATAATCTGTCAAGAGGTAAAAAAAACAGTTCTAGTACATAGAGATAAAAGGAGAGTAATCAAAAGGAGTAAAGAGACAGAGTCACAAAAGTGACATACATGTATTTTCTTTTCATAAAATGAAAATGAAGTTGCCTAATGTGCACCTGTTTGGAATACAGAAGAGCAAAAGGCAGACAACAGCAAATGTAATAATTATATAAAAATGTGTAGATTTAAACATGTGTTAGTCAAGCCAATATATCTTTTGTTTTTTACAATATTTTGTAATTGTATAATAGCACCAGGGACAGCAGAAACTCCAGCAGAACAAGCATACAGAAGTAATATTACTAATATAAAGTTGTACTGGATACATGATACTACAAATAGAACTCAAGGTAACTTCTCTTGTCCTGAGGGACAAAAATGTCTTATTGCAAATCTTTATTAGACCAGAGTGTCACATTCTGGGTAACAGCCAGAGTTCAAGCATACATTCAACTCTTACAGCATGAAACAAATGTATCTTTACAAAACAATACTGTAATAAAATGCTGCATACTACAAGGGGAAGGGGCACTCTTTCAGTTTTACACTGACTGTGTAAACAGTATGGCAGCAGGGTCTAAAATAAAGCTACAAGAAGAAAATATGCTGGTCTGTATTAATAATTCAGTAATCACTGGAAGACAACCTTGCCTTTTTATTATCAGAACTTTTAATAATAATCCCACAGCCAAGTTTGTTCAAGTAATCAGGGTACCATCAACATGTACAGTACTGAAATAAAACTACCAAAAAAACAGCATTACACTTTAATACCTCATTCCCTCCTAATATCACTGGGTGTAGAAGATGAAGAGTCTGGTACGGTACTCTTTTAGGGGGTATGGGTACAGACTTAGGGGAATTAAACTCAATTGACATAGAAATATTGGCAAACAGATTAAAACTGACAGGTCAGGATATTTCACAAATTGTACATTTACAGGCAAAATGGTTACCTACCATATGGACATCACAAAAGAGACATATACATTTACAAAATAATTTTTTGCAACATTTTAATGACTCTTTAATTAGCAGATTAGGGTTTGATGTTAATGTTACTAAATTTGTAGATTGGGCTAAATGTACTTCGCAGTCTCTGTATGAACAAATACAAAAAAATTCAGTCCAAATGAAATTAATTTCCAGCAATGAATACGTGTGGAGGACCATGCTTAAAAGATGGAGCCTGAGTACCAACTGGATTGAAATGCATGGGCAGCAAACAGTCTGCACAAATACATACTGTACAGAAAAAGTTACACATTAAAATGTAACAAGTTCAAAAGTAATGCGTCAAGTTGGATTTTTACCACTAGTTTTTGGACCACCATTTTATCCGTATCAGTACTGGTTACCTCAGCTAGATGGAAATTATATGGATTTACAAAATAAAACTCACGAAACTGAACATTGTACTTATACAGCTAATGGACTGGTGTGTGATCAGCACTTACCAGTATATGAACTATGTTTTTTACAGCATTCTGTAAATCTATGTAAATGTACAATGTTACCTTCTAGTTTTTAAATGTTCTCAGAAATAGCCCCATGTATGGTAACAAATCAAAGTTTACCATTTACCTTTGTAGGTTGCCTTATTAACATCACTCATTTAACCTGGCATAATAACACATGCATTTATTCCAGAAAACAAGGCTGCAATGCCTTTACAATGGAATCCACAGACATTGTCAGTGAATCAAGTTAGCAGAAAAAAAACTGAAGCAGACACAGCTCATAACTGGTGGAACATTTTTACAGGATGGTCTGCAAAAAATGGTTGTTAAACTGGATTATACACCCAATTCTGGTAGTAATGCTTGTTATCATTATAATAACTGTGTAAAATTGTGTTTTAACTTGTATTAAAAAAACTAAACGTTTTGTTTCCTAATGTGTTCTCTGTAAATCTTGATGAAAATTATGATATGACCAAAGAATGCATATCAATGTAAACTGCTTTGTGTGTTTTAAAAACAAAAGGGAGAACTGTTAGATATATACATTTAGACACTTACAATAGTGCATGTACACTTCTGCTTGTTAGAATATATGTAGTAATATATATATATATATATATATATATATATATATATATATATATATATTTAGATGCATGTACATTTATGTTTGTTAGCATATAAAATTAAAGGGTTAAAATCTTCTTAGCTGAAAAATAAAAAATACAGTACGCATGTTTTGGTATCCTCTTTTGTGTGATACAAAATGTTCAGTGCTTGGTACAAGCTTCAAGGAGAACTACAGATAAGAATGCCTCTGCTTTCTGAGAAACCCAGGTGCAGGAATGACTGGAGACAGAAACAACTCCATAAGTTTAAAATTGTCACATAATTCACCTTGAGCTTATCAACAGATGGCATGGCATAAAGCAAATTCCAACAGTATTAACATCAAAAGACTGCTTTCATGAACAGGATCTGAATGGCAAAAAAGTGTATAAAAGGACAGTAAAATTGAATGGTGTTAGATCTGATTTTTTGTTAGGTCTGGTATTTGTAGGAACACATTTGTTCCGAGGTAAATGGAGAATGGAAAGTTATCATTTATACTTCCAGTGAGAAGTAATCCTGAAACATTAAATCTGTAAACTGTAACAGTATAGTATGTGTTGTCTGTTACATAGATAAGTTATTTTAGTAGCTATTGCACATAAATTAATGAAGTACAGTGCCATAGAGTGTAACAGCCTGCAAGACTCAGTGTCAGTAAACAGACATTTGCACCAGCATTTTTTTTTAATTTATCAATCTGCTCTTGGAATAAAGCAGCCATGCCCATATTTGTATTGTATATGTACATATGCATGCATGTTTGTCTGAATACCATTTTGCCAGTCATACTGTTTTTCATTAGCAGCACACTATAGCCTGGTTCCAGGCTCTGCCTCTTGTATTCTCTGTAAATGAGAGATTGTGTAACATGCTTTGTGTTGTGTTTGGGCTTGGTTCACATGATGACATGGGGTTCCCTATGTCTTGCTAGGTTGTTTATATATGTTAAGATTGGGTTAAGGCTGAATGGAGAGCTGGCTGATACAGATTGTGATTAATTATTTGATTTTAAAATCATTCCTCCAGAAATGAGCTCTTCACTTCTTGCTCTACATTTTTCTTTTAAGCTTGCTAAGCTAAATATGTTATTATAATGAATTTTAAAAGCAGTTTTAGAAGTAATTTGTGAGCAGAAGCATAGCTGGCTTAACTGGCTCCCTGTGCCTCTTCTTGACCCAGCCATTAAGGTTCTGCTTCTGTGCCCTACCCCCGATCCACCATCATCTCCCCATATCCATCTATAAAAAATTAACTGCAGCACACTGCTTGCTACCATTTATTCCCTGCCTGCAAGGGGTGCTACAGTGCTAATGTATTAGTTAAAAAAGTCATCTTTTAAACTGAGCAAACTGTTTGCTACAAATGTAGCAAACAGTTGCTACATTTTATACCCTGCATGCATGGAACACTATGGGGCTCGTGTCTTAGTTAAAAAAAACAAACACTTTTTTATTAAACTATAGCAAACTGCTTGTTACAAATGTGGCAAATGGTTGCTATAGTTCAGACCACACATAGTGCCCTGCAGTGCTCAGCTTTCACTGCAAATGCAACACTGGCTTTAAAAAGCCAGTATTACACTAAAGAGAAAGAGTGATGAAGACTGGCTGGTCACGCTCTCCCAACTCTTTGCACCCATGGCAATAGTTCCCTCAACCCACCCTAGCTACGCTTCTGTCTGTGAGTTCCCAAATGGAAATATTTCTTTGTCTCTGCAGTGTAGCATCATTCTTGTGTCAGGACAGACTTTTCTGAGACCAAAACTATGTGTACTTGTAGAAACTTTAGGGGAAACTTCATCTTGTTCTACTGCATTCCATAAGAATGACATTAAAAACAGTACTTCAGTTTTTGTATTGTTAACTTTTATTTTGACATGTAACAAATAACCCTTTAAAGACATTTTGTACGTTGCATGCATATCTTACTTATGTAATGAATTGCAATAATTTTGTTGGGATTTTGCAAAAGATATGTTGAAACAGCATTATTTATGTGTATCTGTGATAAGCTAAATGTGATCACTAATGAATTAGTTGTTCAAGCTGTAATTTGAAGGCTTTGTACTATTTATGTTTCTTTTAGATTTTATATAGAATTAATGGACACAACAGACTTTGCATGTTTTCCTTCTTTTATTTAAGATGTTTGTTTAGACGGTCACCAAACATTCACACATAGCTGGTTAAGACAAAAGTGTACAGAATGCCTGATTGCTGAATGTGTTGAAGTCAAATTTCAGGCACTGAAGCCTTGCTTTAGAAAAAGTGCTTTCAATGACTTTCTGTTGAAATAGACTGACACTTGAAAATAATACAGTTTGCAGTGTTGCCTACTGCCCTACATCTGTGTAACCAGGGTGGTCTGGGAAGTAAAGTCTCTTGTGAGAACACTTGCTTGGTGCTTTTTTTTCTTTTTTGCTCTTTAATCTTTTCACATTTGCTTACACTTTCTTTTGATGTCCTCGTGGTTTTGGTGTTTGGAATACTATATGTGCTAAAAATACCTGCTTTTTACTTTACAGTGCCTTTGCTGGTTATAATCCAGTTGCTGTAACATTTGACAGAGTATGTGTCTGTCTAACAATGAATCTAAGTGCTTTAAAGCTACTAATGGATACAATTTGCTGCTGCTTGTTTGGTGTTTTTGGTATTTAATGTAGAGCTTATGAAGCAGGCTACATGCATGGGAGACAAAGAGAGAGAACTTTATGTGGTCATTAGGTTGCCATCTTTCACTGCTGCTAAAATTAGACCAAGGGCACATAACCTCACACCTCCCATAACCATGCCCACTTCCTCCCCTCTCCCACTCATTTTCTGCCCATTTTATGATGTCACCACCATCGTTGGCTGAGGAGGAACACCCCCTTTTTGCTTTCCTGATGTCTTCATTCTGTGGACTTACTATGCTTTTCTATAAAAAAAAACATAGTAAATGTGCACATTTAATAAACTCCAATAGTCTGTTTCATTTTTGAAAAGAATACCAGAGTTTGCACAGTGTTTTCTGGACTAACAGACAATCAGTTTGATTTCTGGATAGTCCAGAAAAAAACGAATTGGTGGCAATGCTAACTGTTCTATGGAGAGTGGCTTTGTTGTTTTTAATGAGGTCATCTAAAGATGTCAATATATTCAGAGCAAAGGAAAGCAGGGGAAGGGAATGATTAATTTGGATGCATGTAACATGAGATGTTTTACTAATGTACTATGAAGCAGGGGAATGAATACTGAGGGCAACTATTGGATGGTCTTGGATCTGTAAATTGCGGTTCATCACTACTGTCAAAGCAAAACTCCAGCAAAGCTTGAAAGTTCCCACATTTTGCTGCTGTATCATTCCCTTCCTCTTGAATGTGTATTGTACATTAAAGAATAAGTAAGTAAAACTGTGACTATGATTGTGGTGAACAATTTGAATTACAAAATGGACTTTTCCCAGGCTGGCCACTGTGGGGGGTGAAGAGGAAGGTTTTAAGTGAAGGGGAAAAAGATGGCTAACAATCTTTCTGCCTGTTTCTTCATTAGTACAACACAGGCAAATGCATGCATTACTGAAATTCATTAACAGCCATAATACTGGATTACTTTTTGCTTCATACCAAAACAGTGAATTCATCAAAGATCACAAGTACCAAGATTACATAGTACTTCCAGTCATCAGGGAATGGTCTGAAAAGATATGTAGATCTTTATCCACATCTGTAAAATGTAACTATCATAGGCAATAATAACCATATAAAGAAATAATACTGAATCACAGAGTATAGATTTATGAGGTAATTGTCTAGGGCTACCTACAGATTTAGCATACATGGATCAAATTTCAGGCATGCATTTAAAACAGCAGATAGAAATGTTAAGTCATATATGTTATATGTCAAAGTGTTCACTACCTCACTGGTATTGCGGCTTAGCTTACTAATGCTGCTGGGTCTTGAACAGTACTCTAAATTCTGCTGTGACCCTTTTCTGGGATGCTTTACACTGCTACCTATACATAAAGGGGAATGTAGAGATTTGAAGGGGTAACATTGCACAGAAAGAATTGGTGTATACATTCTGCATAACTTACATCTCTTGATTCAGTCAGACATTTCATAGAAGCGAATCAAGAGGGTGAGCAACAAGGAGTAGTTATTTGTCAAGTGCAACTGATGTGCAGGGACTGTGATTCTGCAGAAAACCCACAACCTGAATATCCATTAAACAGTGACCTACATATACACCTAGGATTTGTTAATATAACATTACAAAGCAAAAAGCACATTTGGAAGGGAATTTGAACAGGCTTTTGTGACTAACTACAATGAGGACACTGGAGTCATCAGGAACATCATTGAAAAAGAATGGGGCAGGTTTGCTGCTTTATCTGATTTAAATATATTTGGGAAACTTTTAAAATGTATTTTCAGGAAAGGTTTGAACATTAAAAACCTTATAGAAAAAAATAAATGGGGCCATTCATCTGTACGGCCAGGAGAAGAAAGGTACATACAGAGATGGCCATTGTTCCCAGTGCCAATTTGTGGGTGTTGGAGAAAATGTAACAGCTATCGCAAGAAACAGAATACTTACATGCAAAGAGTATGCCACCTGTGAAACTAGTGGGGTAATATATTTAGTGGTTTGTAAAACCTGTAGTGGTTTCAACATGGGCAAAATGGAAAGAAAGCCCTGTAGAAGAATATATGAGCACTTAAATGAGATTAGGAACATTAATTCTAACAATGCCCTATACAGACATAGTTTAATGCATGGTAACACTAAATTTGCTTTTATTGTTTTAGAGATAATATCCAACGATAAGAGAGGTGGGCAATGGGCGCTTAATATTGAGCACAGGGAATTATATTAGCGGATTGTGTTAGAAGCCAATAAATTCCCAGGTATGAATGAAGCACTGTCTATAGCTCCTGTATTAAAGCTTGAGAGCTGCAAGACTTTAACATATTATTTTAGGTACTGGCCACCAGATGGTGGTCTTGTATTTGTATATATATATATATATATATATATATATATATATATATATATATATATATATATATATATTTTTTTTTTTTTTTCTTTTTAAGATAAACTTTTCTACATGTTGGTTTTATACAAGTCTATTGTATTTGTGGGTTTACATTTTGCTAATTGTTTTATTAAGTGGTGACTTTAATTGGTGTTTGATTTAATTATGTAGGATATTTAAACACCATGTTTTATTTGAGTATTGCATTTGATAAAGTCTGTTATATGACAAAAATTTATTAACAGGAGAACATTTATGTGGTTTATGTGCTTTTACTGCTGTAATTTGCCTTTTCCTATCGGTAGTGGGTTGCTTTGGTACAGTTGGATTTTTGCACCTTTTCTTCTATTTTCTTATTTTTAATATAACATTACAACCAAAAAATCACTGGTTAGACAGCCAGAACCAAAGTACTCTTTAATGTGAACAACATGAATCCACAGTTAAGTGCTTTCGTCTTATACAGACTTCTTCAGAACTGTGGAGAACCAAACTAAAAAGCAAGTTAAAATAGAAAGTGAACCTCCCCCTCCCCTACCAGCATCAGCCAATAAAAGATATATCAAAAACAAAAATATGTTCCAAACACTGAACCATGACAAAGGAGCTGAAATCCAAGCAGAAATCCAAATAAAGTCCAAATGAGATTCCACAGAAACTTTATTACAAGGGTAATAATACCAAAGTAGAGCATTTAAATTGTAGGGGGTGTGACTACCCTAAAAAGCATTGCTTTCTACACAGACAGACAAACAGTTGCCAAGGCTGAGGTTAGAACTCCTACCTAACTAGTTTATCACACTATAGCAGTACACAGTTACAAGACACACTACAGAGATTACTGGGATACATCCTTCCCAGAGGCATATTTCTAGGTAGATGACATCAGCAGCCTTACCAAAGAGGAGCATTTAAATTGTTGGGGGTGTGACTACCCTAAAAGGCATTGTTTTCTACACAGACAGACACACACACAAACACACACACACAGTTGCCAAGGCTGGGGTTAGAATTCCTACCTCACTAATTGATCACACTACAGCAGTACACAGTTACAGCACACACACTACGGAGATTACTGGGTTACAACTCTCCCAAAGGTGTATTTCACAGTGGATGACCTCAGCAGGCTTGTCATAGTGGGGCTGTGGGGAGGGCAGTGTGTGTGCATGGGCCATAACCCACTCATCTAGAGGTTGACACGCCACATGCAGGCACAACCTGGGTCATATTTCACAGGTACGTGTATGCAGCTGCTAGATGACTACTTCCTTGCACAGTCATGTTGCACAGCTGGCACGTGCACCACATACTCTGTAATGCTGACAGATACTAGTGACTAGTATTTGCAGTGAGTGACATCTGACCCTCATGTGGTTGTGGCCCTATGCCTGTGTGCTGGGTGGGACAGGCCTGGATGGCTCCTTGCCACTGTCACCCTCTTCCACACATCTATGTATGGTCTACCTTTGGTTTATTATAGTGTGTTGTCCTTACATATATGCCTGTAGTCCTATCCACTGTGTGTGCAAAGCATGAATGGGGCATACTGCGGAGTGTCTGCACTAACATCTGCAGCTGCCAGATATGTCTGGTCTATTGGTGTTTGCAGACATGGCCTTCATGTGTTTAATTGTGTGAGCATGCCCAGTATGACCTTTCAGTATGTTGTTGACTGACATTGCCTTCATTTCCCGAGGTGTGTGGGCATGCCCAGTATGTCCGTCTGTATTGAATATGTGGATCGACTCCAGGTCATTTGTACTGCAGTGCTGACCTTTGTGTTGTACACCTACATGTAGCATGCTGTCTCTGCAGGGTATCCGTCAATCATTTGGCATGGACTGTTACTACATTTCTGCAGTTCTACATTTCTGCATTTCTACGTAGGATGGGGGGGGCACACCTGAATAGTTCCACATTTCTACACAGGATTAGGGGGGCACACCTGACTGTTACTATATTTCTATATAGGATGGAGGGGGCACACCTGACACTTGTACACATTTGCTAGGACTGTACTGGTATGTCGGTACTCCATTTCAGTCTGTTGTCTTACCTAGCGTGCTGACTAGAGGCATACCAGTGTACTACAAATCTTAGCTTTTAATTACCTACGTATTAGTTTCTGACTTCCTACCCTTTAGAACTGACATCCCACTGCCTGACCTGCTGTAGTCTGCCTGTGTAGGCCTAGGGGGAGATTACCCATAGGCCTCATTCAGGTACCATAGCACCACCTTTGTTTGTGTTTGTCTACATTTGTCCTGCTGGCTGTGACTGTTGTTGGGTATGTGACCCCCCCGACTGGCATGTGTGAGTCACTTACCTTGTGGGTGTCGCAGTATTGCGGGTGGTGCTGCAGGGCTGCCTATGCCAGATGCACATAGTGCACTCCCTACACATGGTTAGACACAGGTAGTGTAATGTTTGGCATCCCTTTTACTGTATGTGAGAGTCAGAGAGGTGTTATTCCCTGGGTCCCTCCTGTGCCAGTGTATGTGCTATGCGTTGCCTCTTTGCCAAGGCCAGGGCATACTGGGCACGCCTCCTTCTGCAGGCTCAGGTTGTTCCTCTTCCAAGTCACTCTGTGCCTGTGCAGGCCTTGGCAATGGTGGGGGGCTGTGTGTCCCTGCCCCATGCTGTTCCTGCTGCAGCTGTTTCCTCAGGATCATATTGTGTAGCATGGCACATACAATGACAATTTGGGTACATAGCTGGTGAGTACTGCAAGGCTCCACCAGATGTGTCCAGATATCACAAACACATGCTCTATTATAATTCTGGTCTGTGCGTTTGCCTCATTATGGAGTTCTTGTTTGGGTGTGTGTGCATTTCTGATGAGTGTCATCAGCCACGGCTCCAGTGTGTATCCAGCATCCCCCACTAGGTGACCATCAGGGAGGTCCCCATTGGCAAATCTCTGGTCTAGCTGCATCAGATGCCAGATGTGGGAATCATGATAGCTTCCAGGGCAGCCAGCACACACATTCATTATTATGCCCTGGGCATCGCACATGACCTGGCAGTTGATGGAGGGGAAGGCCTTGCGGTTGATGTAGACCCTACCCCACTCACCAGGTGGTGCTTTGATGTGTATGTGCGTGCAGTGTATAGCACCTACTACCTCAGGGTATTCTGCTATTAGGTGGAACAGTTGCATATTGCTGGGCAACACCTCATGGGTGTTGGGGAAATATACATGCTCACCGGCATGTGCTGACATGGCATCCAGGAACTGGTGGAGTACCCTGGATGCTGATGCCTGTGAAATCCCCATCATATACCCATTTGGCCTTTGGAAGGTACCTGTAGCTAGTATTCTTAGGCCTACACTTACCTTGGTATCCACTGGGATGGGTTCCTCCTCTGTTAGTTCTGTGTGTGAGGCATGGCCAGCACAGCTCAATGATTTGCTGTAGGAGGTCCCTGTCCACCCTATAGTGCTCCACTATCCCCAGATCATGTAGTCCCTGGTAGGTTATCCTGGGTCTGTACACTCTTTTCTGTCTCCTCACTGTGGGTTGGGGGACAGCATTCATATCTTCACCACCCTCAGCCTCTTCCACAAGTTGTTCTATGATAGCTATTACAGCCCCTATCATTTTGCTGTACTGCATGTTAAAAGTTCCCTGCTTGTTTACTCCGGTGGTTTAGAGTGTGGGAAAAATCAGAGGGGAAGGTGTTTGTATAGTTTATAGTAGTGTTCTGGGCTGGGCTGGTCTGCTGCCTGTGTAATTGGCTTATTCTGATACATTTCACCTGCCAGCTAAGCTAGTTCTCCTTGATTACCTTCCTACTGCTGTTTTCCCTTCCCATTGCCTTCCTTTTTAAGCCCATGCGCGCGCCACACAGAGTGCTCAAATGTGCACACTGCTGCTATTTCCTGGTTTAACTTCTTTTTTCTTCCTGTATATCCTGGTGTGCGGCGCACACACCCGCTTAGGCTTTGTAAAGAGTGCTAAGCAGGTTTAGACACAGCCCCTAGCTTATGCTAAGCTAGGTGCAATCCCAGGCCACAGGGCTCCATTCTGCTTACTTTATGTCTGACACACCCCCCATGATGTCACCTAACTCCTAGGTTTGCACCAAGCTATTCCTACTCTTACACTGTTGGGACCTGACTCACATGCTGGGGAAAACTGGGATTCACTATCCTTCCCCTCATTTGCATAGGATTGCCTGCTAATGCATAGTTACATGTCTCACACTGAACCTCCCCCCTTAGCAACCACTACTCACTGGCCAGGTTGTCTTCTGAATGCCATTAACTTGCATGGCAGAATAGTGATTTTAGTTAGAATGTTTATTTTAGGTTTATTTTATTATTTCCTTCCCGATCCCATTTGCGCGCTGCTGCCCTACACTTAAATAGCCGCAACCGGCTTAACAAAAATAAAAGTTGATTTTTGTATTTTTTTTTTGTTTGCAATGCCAATGGCCTTATACTTGGCCATTGGCATGCTTACTGCATGATATGCAGCCTTTATTTGGGGCTGTCACAGCTCCGTTTTGGATTTCGCAGAAATGTACTCGGTTACTAACCGAGTACATTTCTGCAGATAGCACTAGTCCTGCACGGGCTGTTGCAAGCTTCCTGGATTGCAAAATCACCTCATTTGCATAGATTTCTCCTGCAAATGGGGTGATTTGCATATCAGGGCTTAGTCTGTGCAGGATTACTGCAGGATTGCTCCTGCACACCCCTGCAGGCTGTTCCTGGATTGCACGGCAGACATATTGACTGCTTGAGCTCCTGCACCGATCTTGCACACCGTGCAAGCTTTTGAGAATTCGGAGGATAGTTTTATGTTGGACTCAAAACTTTCCCTTTCAGGATATAGGGATGATGACAGATACTTGAGTGATAAAATAACAAAATGTGAGAACTTGCCAGCTTTGCTAGAGTTCCTCCGAAACAGTAGTGATGACATCCTGGAGCAACACTTTGATTCTGCTAATAAAAATGCTACTTACACATCCAGTGCTATCCAGAATGAAATAATTTCTGTTACTGGACACATGATTTAAAAGGAAATTATTGCAGATATCAAAAAGGCTGGTGGATGGTACTGTGTAATGGTGGATGAAGTCTGTGACATAACCAATAAGGAGATGCTGTTTTTTGCTCTCTGTTTTGTGGATGAGACCTTATACATGAAGATTTCATTATATACACTGACATTAGCACTGACATTCCAATTGAGAGAATTTGCAGAGGAATCTTGCTACAGCTTGAAAAACTGACCCTGGATCCATTTAAGATGAGAAGCCAGTGTTCTGATGGGGCTTGCAATATGAGCGAGAAATGCAAAGATGTAGGACCAAGGATTGAAGTACAGTATCCAAAGGCCTTGTGGTTTGGGTGTGGATCCCATCAGCTGAACAAAAGCATAGTAGCAGCCTGTGAGAATAGTTGATTCACAATATGATGGGAGCAGCAGATGAGACTGTTTGATTCTTTGAAGAGTTTCCAAACACAGAAGTTATACTAAAAGAAAAGATTGCACACTATGATGTCAGCAAAGTTAAACTGTGGAGTTTTTGCCACACTAGATGGCTTGAATGGCATGACACTGTTGAAGTTTTTCTTTCTTTCCTTGCACTAAGCAATTGCCTGTGCCTTCAAACAAGCTGCTCAGCGGTCTAGTTGATGAGACATTACACAAGCAAATGATGTGGTAAAGAACATCACAAGTTTTAAATTCATTGTATGTCTTATCACAGCAAAATATCTTCATTACTTGTGAGCCTTAAGTACTTCACTGATGAGCACTGGATGTGGTAAAGGCCATGAATTATGTAAACCTCTCAGAACCTGCCCTGAAAGATGTGTGAGAAACTATTGAAGAACATCATTCCATGTGGTAGCAGAAAGCCATGAAAAGTGCATCAAAAATAGGAGCTTTGCCAAGTAAACCCAGAACTGCATCAATGCAGACACATAGAACTAATGTAGTAGCAGAGAACCCCAAAGAGTATTTCCACAAGGCTGTGATCATTCCTTTTGTAGACCACCTAATTTCAAAAATTGATAACAGGTTTTCCCAGCTGCATCAGAGACCTACACTTTCCCTACAGCTCATACCAAAAATAATGATACAGGAGAAGCATCACTGTTTAATATTATAAATGTATTTATTATATATTATATATTTAATATTAAATCATTGGACCTGATCTTCTTCTGGGATGACCTGCCTTAGGCTGATGGCTTGCAAGCATAACTGCACATTTGGTACATTAAGTGGAGGTATTCTGATGTGCATTCAGACAACATTACTGATTTCTTAAAAAAGCTGTGACCTATGTCTGTTTCCAGATATAAGTACAGTTCTGAAGATCTGTATAACATTCCCCATCACAAGCATGAATGTGAAAGAGTGGTCAGCAGACTTTGAATTTATTGAGACATACACACGTTCAACTATGACTGAAGAGAGGCTGACTGGTTTGGCATTGATGTATACAAACAGTAACAGAATATCAGCAACTGAAGACGTGCATGAATTTGTTAGGAGGCATCCAAGAAGACTTGAACTGCCTGCTATTACGAATTATGACATTGACTAGAACAGGGCATGGACCAGGAGTACATGGAGTTGTGAGCTGGCTTAATGTGCAAAATAACTGAGTTCACAGTTGACAAAGTCTGCAGTTGCTCTGATTCCACATTCTACGAATGAAGACTTTGGTATGCTATGACTTTGGGTCTACACTATATCAACAGTGACTTTGGTGTGATTTTGGGGCCACAACTTACAAACTGAGACTTCTGTTTTGCTATGACTTTGGGTCTATAGGCCCAAAACAGTTACTTTGGGTCTACAGCTCACATATGTAGACTGAATATGTGCAGAACTATTGAGTTGTGCTATTTATTTATTGACATTTGATTACTGGGAAAGTCTGACTGGGTAGAAGCCTATTTTCAGAGGAAGCCCAGGGAAAAAGCTCCTATTTCAAAACATTTTAATAACAATAATTTTACAGTCTTTAAAAATAATACAAAAAATAAATACAGTTTAAATGGGTCTATATCAGCATGTTGAATGCTGAAAACGCCATAAATGGGTCTATATCAGCATGTTGAATGCTGAAAACGCCAAAGTCAATTTCATCGAACTGAAATGTTCGAAATCTCAGAAAAGCAAACTGACGGAACATCGATTTCTTTCCCAGGGAAAGAAATCGGTGTTCCGTGCAAAAAAATTTTTAAATACATTAAACACTGACAGGGTGCCCTCCACACCCCCCTACTTAAATATACCAACTCCGAGACCGCACCACAGTGGAGAAAATAACAAACTCCGATGACGGTCCACCGATTTCTTTCCCTGGGAAAGAAATCAATGTTCCGTCAGTTCGCACTTCTGAGATTTCGAACATTTCAGTTCGATGAAATTGACTTTGGTGTTTTCAGCATTCGAAATGCTGATAGAAACCCATTTAAATTATTATAACAAATTAGACATAATATGAAAAAAAGAAGTTATATTCTTACCATAAGATTCCATCTGTGTTGTTGCTCTTCATCTATTCTTGACAGTTGGGTTACTGTTTTGATCATTGGAACCAGTTTGGCTGTTATACAGTTCACACCAGCCAAAAAAAGAGTATACTCACAATGCCCCTCTCTACATTTCCTCAGATAAAGTTTGTAGACATATAGAAAAATAGAAGAAAACTAAACTAAATGAAGTCATGTCCAAGGTGCATTTTAAGAACACACCCACAACAAAGGCTCACTCCTCCATAAATCCACATTAGGGGGAAGGAGAGTGGGATGCCAAGAATAGATGAAGACTGACAACACAGATGGAACATTATGGTAAGAACATAACTTCTTTATCTGATGCTGTCAATCTTCATCTATTCTTGACAGCTGGGAAAGAGTCCTCAGCTACTTTAGATCCTGGGTGGCCCTATGTTAGGATATTTCTGAGAACCATAGTATCAAAGGAGGCTCTTCTGCTGGAGACCAAATCCAATTTGTAATGAGTAATAAAAGTATGTGGAGTAGCCCATGTTGCTGCTGCGCATATTTCACTCATTTAAGCCATAGAATGGAAAACAGCTGAAGTGGCCATTGATCTGGTGGAAAGTGCCTTCACCAGCACAGGTAACTTGAGATTCTTTCTATTTTAAATGTAAGTAATACAATCTCTTAACCATTTTAACAACATAACCATAGAAACAGATTTCCCTAAAGTTGTGCCAGAAAATGATATGAACAACTGTTCTGATTTCCTAAATTCTTTAGTTCTGCTGAGGTAGAAATGTAATTGTCTGTGAACATCCAACAAATCATAAGGCCTTCTTTAGCTATGTTAGAAACCTAGGAGGAAACTCCCAGATATGCTCAGAATTAGTTCAAAATGATGTGAAAATTACTAAACCTACACACATTGCCAACATACTGGCTGACAGGTTCAGTGCAAACTCCCCCCCCCAAAAGGAGAGATATCTATTCCAGAGGATTGTAGCCCCCCCAAACATCTCCAACGCCCAGGTGAGAACTGCCCTCACTAAGGCAAAAAACACAGCATCCATGGGACCGGATGGTGTCCCCGGCTGTGTGCTTCATGAACTCAATGAGGAATTAAACCCACAGTTAGGACAGCTGTTTAATCTTAGCCTCACCTCAGGATACGTGCCCAAGGAGTGGCGACGGCGACTGTGGTCCCACTTCATAAGGGCTGTGCCTCCACAGACCCTGGAAATTACCGCCCATTAGCTTGACAAGCCTTATCTGCAAAGCCATGGAGAGGATCATAATGGAACTCATAAATAAAGACATAGGGAACTTGCAGACTTTGGATCCAACTCAGTTTGGCTTTGTCAAAGGCAGATCCTGCCTCTTAAACTTGGTTGACTTTTTGAGACAGTCACCAAGGCCATTGATGAGGAAAGGCAGTCCATACAGCCTACCTCGACCTGGCAAAGGCCTTGACACAATACCCCACTCAGGTATCATCGAAAAACTCATCAGCTTGAATGTAAACCCATACATCACAAGGTGGGTTGCAAACTGGCTAAGTGACAGAACCCACAGGGTCAGAGTTGCTGGAGCCATGTCAGACTCAATGCCTGTCACAAGTGGTGTCCCACAGGGCTCAGTCCTGGGTCCACTCTTGTTCGGCATCTACTTTTCTGAAGTACAAGCAAACACAGGAGGGTTATGGCTGACAAAGTTTGCAGATGACTGCAAACTGGGCGCCATAGTCGAAAACACATCTGACACAGATATCCTCCAGAAGGGCCTCACAGAAACGGATAACTGGTGCCAGAGCCATGGCCTGAAGTTAAACCCCAAAAAATGCATAGTCATACCCTTTGGGAAAAACAAGGTTACCCCTAGCTACCATATAGGTGGCAATCCACTGAGCACAGAAAAAGTGATCAGAGATCTGGGGACCCAGGTTGACAGTAGCCTTTGGATTGACACTCATGTTGCTAAAGTAGTTAGGAAAACCTTCTATATCACCCACCTGATCATGAAGGGATTCACATCTAGATCAAGGGAGGTCATCGTCCCCCTGTACTCATCACTTATTAGACCTATGATTGAGTACAATGCCCCGTTCGGCATGTATCTGACCAGACACCTGCTGCAGCTTGAGAGGCCCCAAAAGTTCCTCACCAAAAGGATAAAGGGTCTCAAACATATGTCTTATGCTGCCCGACTGAAAGAACTCCAGCTCTATTCAGTCTCATACCGCTTGCTCAGAGGTGACCTGTGCCTGACATATAAGGCCATGTCAGACCCAGATTTGATGAATATGCTTCACCTCAAAAATCTAGATCCCTCAGAACCACAAGGGCGGAGACTTAAACCTTGACACGGTTATAAATAGAACGTGCTGGAGGGACAGATTCATCACCCAGAGACTCCCTATGCTGTGGAACAAAATCCCGGTACATGTGAGGCAGAGCACCTCTCTGGTCTTGTTCAAGAGGAATCTTGACCAATGGATGGGAGATTGCAGATATACCCCAGGGATTACTTCAGCGTCACTGCTTGACAGAGGCACAGCAAAATGATAGGCATAGTTTTTATTCAAACTAAAGGGGTGGCGAAAGCCACATAACTATGGGCTAGGCTTATAAATGCCCTTGGGCAGATAGCCTAGTATGAACCTATGAACCTATAAATGTTGGCAATATTCCCCATTGTTGGAAAAATTGTGAAAGAAAACAGGCAAATCTATGGCTTGTTTAATGCTGGACTCTGAGACCACCTTTGGAAGAAAGGATGGATTGGTTCTGAGTGTCACTCTATCCTTATGGAAAATTAAGTAAGGGGGTTTTGAACATAAGACCTGCAATTCAAACACTCTTCTTGTGGAAGTTATAGCTATGAGGAGAAGTGTTTTCCAAGAAAGAAACTTTAAGTCGCATGTTGCAGTTGGTTCAAAGGGGGTAAGTACCAGTTATTGCAGAACAGTCAGGTCCCATGGGGGTAGAGGATCTTTAAATGGAGACTTTAAACATATAGTCTATGTAAAATTAAAGGGAGGATTCCAAAGCCATTATGGAAATTAGAGATGAAGCTAGACTGACTTTAACTGTGGAGGTGGAAGCTCCTTTAGCAAAAAGGATGGCCAGAAATTCTAAAACATTTTCCACAGTAGCAAAAAAAGGGTTGAGACTATTATCACAAGCCCAGCTTGAAAATCTCTTCCACTTACTAAGGTAGAGCTTCCTGGTGGATGGTTTATGCGATGCCAGCAAAATTTTTCACACCGGGGACGGTATGTCATTATGCCTGGTGACTACCAGAATTGGAGGAACCAAGAAGTTAGCTTGAGACTTTGAAGACTGGGATGCACCAGTCCCTGAGGGTATGACAGTAGGTCTGGAACTGGGACCAGAATCCATGGTTGGTGAACTAGATGAGGCCATGGGAAGGGAAACCAAATTTGTTGAGGCCAGTAGGGTGCAATGAGGATCACTTTGTTTCTCAACCTGGCTGATTTCTTGAGAAAAAGTGGGACCAGAGGGAAAGGAGGGAAGGCATAGAGGAGACCCGGGGGCCAGTTGAGGAGAAGAGTGTTTCTTGGGGACTCCCCATGTTAAAGTGCAGTTCAAAATATAAATAAATAACATTAATTACCTTTTAGTCTTGAGTCAAGAATAACTCTTCAGGATATGCACAGCATTTTTCTTTTTATTTAAATCTCAGTATATCAGCACTGGGAGACTACCTTCACAATGTTTAAAAATCAGTCTCATCAAGCAGCAAAATCACACAGGTTTTATAATCTTTGTTATAAGTAACTTGCATGCAGAATTTTTATGTTAGCAAATAAGGTCTTTGCAGACCCTTGTGCTTCTCGCTTACTGCTGCATGTGAACACTTAACAATCATGTTTTAGTTGCAATAATGTTTTAGAAAAATACAAGCCACCTGGCTTGGCAACCAGTCTTGTTTTTAACCTTGTAAATTTCAGTACCAGTAACATTTTATCTCCCCAACATTCCTTGTAACTACCCATTCCAGCCCGAGAAGGTCCAAACTCACAAAAACAAAATCTGTCACATTGTGTACTTTCCTCCCTTCCTGGGCATTCCAGGTTCTATAGGCCATAGTACATCCCTTAACCCCTTCAGCACTTTCTTTACCTTCAGTCATCTGTTAATACACTTTACAGCTTAATATTAGAATGCAGTTGTGAAATACTTAGAACTAAAATAAGTATCTATGGTTTACATAACTATACATTTTATATTACATATCATTTTTAAAATAAGTATTTAACATTTTATTTGTGCAGAAACTGTAAGTTAATATGCATTTTGTGTAGAATAATCATGAAAGATGCATTTTTCTCTAACAACCCTGAGAGGGGATTAGGGCAAAGTAGCTTCTGCATTTGTTGTTTTAGGGTGATGAAAAAAGGTTGCAGCAAGGCTGGCCCCAGCAATGAAAGATCCTCTTCGTTATATCGAGATTGAGAGACCACTCATGAGGCAGAAGAATGCATCTGCTTAGTTTGCCCACTAGCACATTTAAACTCCCTGGGATGTGCGTCACTATCAGAAAGCAATTGGAGGCAATGGCCCATTGCCACACTCTGAGGGTTTCTCAACACAGGGGGTAGGATTTGGTTCCCCTTGTTTTTTTGATGTACCAGACTACAGACATGTTGTCCAATTGGATTGCAACCATTCCCTGAGGGAGGAAAGATTGAAATGCTTGCAATGCTAGTAGCACTGCCCTCAACTCCAGAACAGTGATATGCAGATTGGCCTCTATTGGGGGACCAAGTTAATTGGACTGCCTTTCCCAGATAAGGCCCCCCTATCCCATCTGGAAGGCATCTGTTGTCACCATGGCCTTGGGTTGAGAAGGGACAAAGGGGCGATTTAAAAGAATTTCTTCAGATTCCATCCACCTGAATAGGTCCTTTTTTGCAGTGACTGGTGATAAAAATGGGGTAGTTCACTGGATGGGTTAAAATAGACCATTGATTCGCAAGCAGCCATTGCAGTAATCTCATGTGGAATCTCACGAACGGGACCAGAGTAATAGCCACTACCATGGACCACAATGCCTGAAGCACCAGTAAGGCTGGTACTTTGTTTGTGCAAAGAACAGAATGCACTTGGAATTTTATCTTTTGAAATCTATGAAGGGGAGGGAGGCTACACATAAGAGGGTGTTTAAATGAGCTCCTATGAATTCCATATCCTGAGAGCTTGTCAGTTGAGACTTTGTATGACTGACCATGATGTCAAGATGCAGGAACAATTGTAGGGTGAATTCTATTGTTTGAAGCAGTGGATGTCTGGTGGAAGCAGTGATGAGCCAGTTGTCTAGATATGGAAACACCTGGTCTCCATGCAGTCTCAAGTGAGCTGTTAGTGCTGCCATACACTTGGTGAACATCCTGGGGGCTGTAGTGAGACCAAAGGGCAGCACTCTGAACTGAAAGTGACTGGCTCCTAGCTGAAAGTGGAGAAATCTTCTTGAGCATTTGTCCATCTTTATGTGGTAATATACATCTTGAAGGTCTATCAAGCACATCCAATCATTTTCCTCTAAAAGGGGAAGTACAGACTGAACCGTGACCATCCAGAATTTGGACTGTTGAACAAATTTGTTTAGAATGCTGAGATCCAGAATTGGTCTCCAGCCCACTGTCTTTTTTGGCACTAAAAGAAACCTTGAGTAAAATCTGGATCATATCTGGTCTGGTGGGACTTCCTGGATGACTCTTTTTCTAGCAGCTTTTGTATTTCTAAGGCTGCTTGGTCCATCTGATTGGGTGAAACACTGGGAGCCTTGTTTGATTTTTTGGATAAAAAAGGAAGGGACTAAAGTAACCTCTGGTAATAATTCTCAGCACCCAGGCATCTGTTGTTATTTGGCATCAGGCTGTTGGGTGTAAAGAAAATCTTCCCTTGACTGCTTCCAGAAGTAAGCAATTGTGCCCTCTTTCAGGAGTGCTAATAGGGTTGGCCAGAGAAGGAATCTCTGGATCCCTGATTCTGCAGGCCACTCCTGCCCCTAGGATGTCTTCTTCCATCAAAGCTCCCCCCTCTGCCCCGAGGGGAGTCTATGCTATGTGTGTCCTGGAAAGGCCTCTAGGACTTTTTGAAACACATCTTCCCAATCCTCTGATTCCTAGAATAGGATCATTGGAGAGCAGAAAAACTTATGTCCACTGCAGACAGGGTTTTCTATCTTTCTCACACCTGACTAGAGTTTCTTTGACTTTGAAGCCAAACAAAGAAGATCCATCAAAAGGAGCATTGATGAGGGAAGACTTGAATGGCTCTGCAAACTCACACAGGTGCATCCAAGTGTGTGGTAGAGTTGCAATGCCTAAACCAGCTGACCTGGTCACCCCTTCAGCTGCATGTGCAATGAGCATCATGGATGAATTAGAAATAGACTCCAGAGGTAGCTAACTGGAAGGCCACTTTTTCTTGAACCCTTCAGATACAACTCCTGTTGGGTATTCTATAGCTCCTTAATCAGATCCCTCTGGAGCCTAGTGAAATGTGCCATGAAAATCAAGGACCTAAGGGTAAAGATTGATGATGTTTAAACCTGCTTTCCAAATCTGTCCATCACACTAGACTCCTAGTTAGAGAGGATGAACAGAGGAATTTTCCTCAGCTAGTTCCTTTTTAGTGGCAGTTGCCACCACCATGGCATCTACTGCTTATCCTTTCACCAAGTGCTGGTGGCCCTATGGAGTACAGTGTATTTTATCTGGTCTTCAGGGAATTAGTTCTATAGAATCAGGGGCCTTCCATGTCCGCTGAGCGATCAACTTAATGAGATCATCAGAGGGATGAGTCACCCAGGAAGTAAATGTGCAAGCTCTGAAGGCTTGCAAGTACTCAGACTCCTCAGAGGTAGGGTCTTTGGGCTTCCAATTACCGCTCTGTTTAAGGATCTCTAGAATGTCTCCAAAGGAGATGTCTTTCGAGGGTGACCAGGAGGAACCCTCCCCATCATCGAAATCCATGTCCTCGGAGCAGGACTCTTCATGGGAGTCCAGGTATTTCCTCTTACAAAGCTTCTTCTGAAGGGGCTGCTCAGTGGGAATATCTAGACAGAACTTGGAAGAGGGGTGATCCTTAGTCAAAATCTCTTGTATCCTTGAAACTCACTGTCCGGGCACGGAGGTTGGTGGAAGCTCTGAGTAAGCAGGGATCATGGGATGAGATTCCGGTAACACAGCAGCCACCTGGGAACTTGCAGTGGCCAAAGCCCTCTCCATAGCCTGAAAGGCAGGCTCCCCTGAGGAGGGATGGGAGCCTGGAACCAAGACAGACAAACTCAGATCTGGGCTCACAACCTGCCCTGAGAGATCCATCTCTAAAGCCCCCCAGCCATCATAATTCGAAGAGGTAAGGATGACTGCGAATAAAAAACAGGAGTTGACTCAAACCCCCCCGGATCTGATGGCAGAGGCATGATCACGGAGACCCATCAGTTCCAAAGGTAACGAGGGAGTCAGAGCTGTGCCCAGAACCAAAGACAAGGATGCCATCAGTGCCAGGGCCATAGGAACCTGCATGGCTGGAGTCAAAAACTCTAAAGCCTCCAGGAGGTCAGATGAGGAATATAAGTTGAAGTGCTGGGGGAATACTCCCCTGCTCCAGGTGGGAGAGGGGGCTGAGAAGAAGGAAGACCCCTAGCTGTCAGAAGCTTATCCACCAACCTCACTATGTCAACTTCAGAAAGACTCCTGGAGGAGTGAACAGACAGTCCAGATGGAGATTTTGGCCTTTCTATAAATGGGCTAGGAAGTTGACCCAGGAATGGGTCAATAGAAGGGGAACATCTCAACCTGGGTGTGTAAAAAGTTTCAGTCTTCAGCATCAAAGTAGAATGTTTAACCTGCAAAGCAGCAGGAGATGTCTGCACTGACATGGAAATTAAGGAAGCCAGTGCCGATGCCGGTTTTGTTACTGGTGCCAGTGCTGTAGCTGGTGTCGATAGCCCCAAAGTAGTAATTGGTGCTGAGGAATCAGTCCATTTCTTGAGTTTCAGAATCTTTAGTTTCAGTTCTGAAGAGGAACCAACAGATGGGTATTTATGTTTCTTAGATGTTGTTGCCGATGGAGACATCGGCACTGAATGACTGGCTTTGGAACCGAAGGCCTGAGGGGGCTTATTGGGTCTGGACAAAGCTTTAAGAAACCCTTTAACTATGAGTTTATTGTGATGTTCTATCAGGGCCCTCGTTCTGAAGCCCTGGCAGATAATGCACTCCAAATCCAAATGAGGAGCACCCAAACAATAGACAGAAGAATCGTGCCAATCAGAGTTAGCCATTTTTCTGCCGTACTCTTGGCACTGTTTAAATCTGTTGGTAGTCTTAGACTTTTCTGCCATATTGGAAGAAAGGAAGGTAGACACCCAGTACAAAAGTACACCACACACTCATGGAAGAACAAAAAGGGAAAAATTCTACCAACGATGGTATGTTACCAATCAATAGTTAGGAAAGGAGAGGGAGTAGCTACCAACAATGGTAGAAGAGAAATACCAACAGGTATAGGGTATCACAGGAAATAAACAACCCACACAAAAAAGGTGGGTAGATAAAGGCTAAGGAATATAAAAGGGTTTTAACTAAGACAGAAAGTAAGACTGAAGATAAATGAATGACTTCAGATGTACCTGTCTGGACTATATGAAGAGAGACATGATTGAGCTCACTGATTATGTGTCCCAGGCAAGTATGTCCTTAGCCTTAAGCAGCATTCTGACATCACCCAGAATGATGCCGCAATACAAACAGAAAATGATTGACTTTAATAATTGGCTTAGTTTCTGGTGTCATTCCAGGGAGATCCAGTACCTGACAGCCTGGGAAGATATTATTGACAGACCATGATGCTTTGCCAGAGATCTGTCTCACCTGCGCTTCAGGCTTCTGGCAAAGGCTCTTGCCTCCCCTATAGTGCTTTTTTAGGAAAAGTGATGAGGTTAAAACTACCAACACATAAATTTCAACAAAACACAAATTAAAGGTCATGCTGCTAAATGCTAGGAGTCTAAACATGAAACTGCACTCATTGCAAGCATTCCTAACCCTGGAAAATGTTGACATCTGTGCAGTCACAGAAACCTACTTCAAAACTGAGGAGACCACCCCAGCCCCCCAGCCTTACCTGGTTATACAGTCAGACCCCAAATTATGAGCAGTAAAGCCAAAGGAGGTGGAGTTTCAATATACATTAAAGACATACACATCTCCAGGCTGGCCAAACAGTATGACGCACAGGAGACACGCCAGGTGCAGTTAACCATTGACAAGACCCCTATTCAAATCATAGCTTGCTACCGGTCCCCAATCTGCCTATTTGGACCTGTATGAATCTATCAAGATTCAACCCTTTACCCTGATCCTGGGTGACTTTAACTTCCCAAATATAGATTGAAAGAACTACTCATGCCAGAACACAAATGCCCAGAGATTCCTTGATTTTGTCAATGCAAATGCCTTGGAATAGCTAGTCGATACCCCCACAAGAGGTGATAATATCTTGGACTTTGTATTAACCAACATGAGTAACCACTGCAGCATCCCTATAGTATCATCCTCCCTGTTAAGACCCAACCACAAAGCAGTCACTTTTGAAGTCAACATCTCCCCCATCTCCCCCAACCCCCTCTAGCTAGGATCACACATAAAAACTTCTCCAAAGCTAATTGCAGCTTCCTGAGGGATGGTATGAACAGCTTCACAGCCCCCTCCCCCTCTGTAGGAGTTGGCACCAATTTCCAAAACTATACCAAAGCACTATACGAGCATTTATGTAGATGCATGGAATCAGGAATACCCGACAGGAATAAATCATCCTCCGCAAGGAAAAGTAAACCTGTCTGGTGGACATCTGCAATAAATAAACTCTATAACAAAAGGAAAAAAATGCTGTCCAAGGCCAAGAAGGAGCAAGTGCCCAACTGGAAGCAATGTCTCCTTAGCCTGAACAAGCAAATAAGAGCACTAGAGAAATCCTCCAAAGCAAACAAATTGGCCACATCTACTAGAGACAATCATAAGGCCTTCTTCACATATGTCTGTAACCTCAAAGGAAGCAACCAGATCTGTTCAGAACTGGTGGTCAAGGACACCACATATACAAATGCCATAGATATAGCAAACTTGCTGGCTGACAGATTTAGCAAAAACTTTACCCCTCTGTCCACCCCATCAGTAAATCAGAGCATCCCCAGTACCAGCCCTCTTCCCCTTATATCTAGGGAACAGGTCATAATCGCTCTCTTAAAGGCAAAAAATACTGTCTCTATGGGACCCAATAACATCCCAGGCTGCATCCTACATGAACTCAGGCAGGGAACTTGCAACACCATTAGTCACACTATGCAACCAAAGCCTGAGTACTGTCTTCATCCCAGCTGAGTGAAGGACAGCCACTGTCATCCCTTTACACAAAGGTGGAGCATCCACCGATCTGGAAAATGATAGACCCATCAGCCTAACTAGCCTGATCTGCAAGGCCATGGAATGGATTATCATGGACCTCATTAACAAGGACATTGGCAACCTTCAAACACTTGATCCCATGCAGTTTGGCTTCGTCAAGGGGAGGTCATGTCTACTAAATTCGGTCGACTTCTTTGAGACAGTCTCCAAAGCCATGGATGAGGGGAGGATGGTGCAGACCGCCTACCTTGACCTGGCCAAAGCCTTTGACACTATTCCCCACTCGGGCATAATAGATAAACTCTCTCAACTAGGCATCAATCCATATGTTACCAGATGGGTAGCAAACTGGCTCACTGATAGAGCCCACGTAGTAAAAATAAGGGAAGTCACCTCAAGCAGTAGACCCGTAACAAGCGGCGTAGCCCAGGGTTCAGTCTTGGGGCTACTGTTATTTGGGATATACTTTTCTGAGGTGCAGGCCAAAACCAGTGGGCTATGGCTTATCATGTTTGCAGGTGACTGCAAGCTGGGTGCTGCCATCGATTCCCCTACTGAAGTGGACATCCTCCAAGAGGGTCTCACTCAGACAAATGGCTGGTGCCAGAAACATGGCCTCAAGCTGAATACTAAAAAATGTATCATCATCCCCTTTGGGGAGAGACGTCCCCACAAATTATCACATTAATAACAATGTTCTAAGCATGCAATCAGTCGTGAGGGATTTGGGCACCCAGGTTGATAGCAACCTGACTTCTGACCACCATGTTGCTTCCATTGTACAGAAAGACGTCTACATGGCCCACTTCATAAGTAAGTGTATCTCATCCAAGGACAAGGAGGTCATAACATCTCTGTATTCTTCCCTTATAAGGCCCATTATTGAGTACAACTCCCGTTTCAGCATGCACCTCGCAAAACATATGCAGCAGCTGGAGAGACCACACAGGTTCCTCACCAGGAGAATCCAGGGCCTCAGACATCTCCATATACAGATAGGCTAAAACTCTATTCCTCTGCTCAGTTTCATACAGACTCATTAGAGGTGACCTCTGTCTGGCATACAAGGCAATCACGAACCCCACCTTGATAGGACTGCTGCATATCCGCAAGTCAAGTTCCACTTGAGTAACCCGCATGCTCGACCTCAACCTGGTCTGTGACATCAACAGGACTTATTGGCTGGACAGATTTGTGTCCCAGAGATTCCACCATCTATGGAATAGACTCCCTCTCAAGCAGAGTACCTCTTTAACTCTTTTTTAAGCTCAACCTGGATAACCAGATGGGAAACAGAAAATATACCCCTGGGATTCCACCCGTGTCCCTGCTGGACATGGAACATGGACTAAACTCTTGGCTAGGCTTATAAGGGCCTCAGGGCCAATAGCCTAGTAACCGCTTATGATCTTATAATCCTATGAAGATTTTACTTAGCTGCGAGAGAAGAGTCAGCTGACGAGTCTTTCTATAAGAGCAGCAAACGAGATCTGAGGTAATGTAGACAGGGGCATTGAGGGTAGACTCTTAGCTCAAGAGTTTTTTTGGCTGGAGTGAACTGTATAACGGCTGAACCAGTTCAGAGGATTGGAACCATAACCCAACTGTCAAGAATATATGAAGACTGACATCAGATCATTGGTTAAGAATAGATAGAAGTTATATAATAATGAATGTAATAGGCAAGAGAAATTTTATCCAGTTAAGTCAGTTAGTGTAACATAAATGGGAATTGCAATACAAAGTGAGAGAAAATCAGGCTTATGGTATATTTAGAGAGAAAGCTATGGGAGAAAACTTGATGGAAATAAGGAAGTGAGTGAAGAAAGAGAGTAAGAAGATGTAAGGTATGAACAGGTCCAGAAGAAAAGAACCACAAACCACAAGTAGTTAAGGTAGAGGCTCAGGAACCACGCAAACCAAAGTCCAAACCACAAATCTAATTTATTGACAGCAAAAACAGACCAAATGCAGTCAAGCGCTTTTGTCTTTAGCAAAGACTTCTTCAGAACTGCTTGGCATGGTTATCTCCAACCTTAAATAATCCTAATACATCATGTGATCAACATGTGATCAAACATGAGCAGGTATTTGTTCACTGTTAAAGATATAGTTCATCCTGGTGTTATGCCTAACTAGGACCCACTTTTTCCTCTTGCATTCCATGTTCCCCTTTACTTTCCGGCTTTGTTTTGTTATACTACAAATAAAATTAATTCTTTACATCTGTCAATATTTCTGTTCATAGCTTTATTAATGCAGTAAGCTTTCTGTTTACCAATTCTTTACAAATCAGTGTTCGGCTTAATTCCATTTCTGAACACAAGGGAAAATGATGGGCAAAATTCCATTAAACTAGAACGTGTGACCCTCTTCTCCCTACTGCATTACACATTTCCCTTTCCTTTTCTCCTTGTTAGGCTAGAATACAAATTCTTAAGTCTCCACAGTTTTTGTTCAAAGCTGAATTTATGGAATAAGTTTACTGTTTTTGTGGAAATCAGTGATCAACTTAATATTTTGTACTTCTCAGCATCAAGAGAAAATGGCTGGATTTTCCTTTAACCTAGCATGTGCAGAACTGAGTAACAAGTAGAGTTCTTGCTCAGCTGACAATCGCTCCCCCATCCATATCTGGATGCACTGCTGAAAGACATACAGAATGGTTAGGCTGAGTAGTGAGGAATTAACAATGCAAAATAATTATACTGGAGTAAGTGGATGACAAAAAACGGTGGTTTAGCAATGACTACACAAGCTAAGCACTAGAATTGGCTTTAAAAAACAAAGGCAAATTCAACAATGTAGCGATATTTCAGTATGACCACAAAATTATTAGAAATCCACCTGGATCATTACACCAGTTTGTACTGGATACCACACAGAGCCCATCAGCTATATGTACCAGTGTAAGCTGTAACTGGAAATACATATGCATCGCAAGCACGTTAATGGGCAAAATGTTGTGTAATTTGAACTGCAGACATTCCTTACACACTGTGCTTGCTCCTCATAAATTAATAGATTACTGACACAAAATTATGAACATATTGCTATATCATCTCTTGAATTGTGGGTGAACTCGTGCATCCCGTGGGCGATGTTTAATGCTAGCCCATAGATGTAGCTAGGCATACTCACTGTACTCAAGTGAGTACATTTTTTAAGAATCACTCAGAAACTTTATAGTCAAATAGTACATAATGTTTAAAGCTGTTTAAACAATCATTATCCAAAACATGCTTTCCTAAGAAGAATTTACCTCTGAAATAGCCTTTTTATGGTTATAAGTGGCAACAACTGGAAATAGTGTCCTTTTCTGAAGTGTAGCTGAAGGGCAGGACTTTGAGAGTTGAGTTCATTTGTTTTAAATTGTAGGTTCACAACAGCATAATTTGTAACATAATATAAATTTCTGGCTACACCACTGCTACCACTCATCTTTAGTATTAATAGAATTGTGCGCTTGAGTTAGATGACACTGCAAATAAACACATCGTTTGCACTTAGTGTGAAAGACTAACATGGACACATAACACAAACAAAAAATAAAATATACATTATCAAACACTGGACTCATACCTCAACCTCTTGGAGCAAGAAATCTGGACAAAGCCTAGTAAAAGTGGGACAAAGGTCCAAAAATAGAGCCATTGTTTAAATATTGTTCTAAGTTGGAAAGCTGATAGAAAAACAGGTTTTTAACATGAATTTTCTCAAGAGTATGAAGTCTGAAACTCAAATGTCTGTAATTATTTTCTAACTTTAGTCTTTAATGATTTGCCACTAATTTGCCGGAAAAAACATTTTTATGAAAAAATAAGACCAAAAATATGAGGCAAAAATCTGGACTTTTAAATGGGAATATAAATTTGCTGTGACAACGTGCTGTGGGTAGGAATAAAAATATATTCTTGAACTCAACTGTGAAAGATTTTTTTTTCCTTTACAAACAGTCGTAGTAATCGCTTATGCTCTCACTTCCTTTTAATACCTAGCAGCCCCGTGGCGTTGAAAAAAACAATTTATGAATATTCAATGCGCACAAAGCCGTGACGTATTGAATATTCATAAAGTAAGGCGCAGACGTTGGATAGATGTGTGTGGGAGGGGCTTATTACTGCGCATGCAGAGGTCATCTTTCTCGAATTAAACCATTGTTGATAAATCGCTTGCTTCTGAGTATAAACTTAGGCAATGTAAAACATAACCAGTAACGAAGTACAAAAGCTGGCGGGTACGACGCAATTCACAGTGTTAGAAGTTAAGGTGCGAGATGGTAGTTAAACCATTACTAACTACCTAAATGTTGAAGGCCCTGGACTGAGTCCCATTTCACAGACTTTTTACGACTGCCTTTCTACGGCACTCCTAGCGAATCAACGGGGCGCTTACTTGAAATCCGGTGAGTTACGGTGGTTTGATTGGGGCGGTGTTAATCACGTGAGAAGAGTCTCGATAATATTTGGAGTAACAAAGGCGCGGTGGTGGTAGTGAGTGAGGCTGTATAGTGTTAGATTTCCCTAATAGACTTGTTTACGTCAACTAAGGGGACTTCGCAACCAGTGACAACTCCCCCCAGCCGTGTACTTCAGTCATAGCTCTTAATTTTCAAGATTAAATATTACTTGCCGTTGATATTAGTTAACAAAAAAACTTGTTAACGGTAACTAAGTTTGTAAATGAGGATCATACCTCTTTAATGAGGTAGACTTGAGTGGAGTAGTGGTCCTATTACAGCAGTTTCATGAGCCGTTCAAGTAGCTTGCTGGGTATGAGATCCAGTTTCATAGCTGTATTCTGTTTGATTTGTTGAATTTGTGTACAATCATCATAGCAATTAAACATCTGGCTTACTGAGTGTGGGTGTAGACCTTAAAGCAAGGCATCTTTTTTACTTTGGTGTGTAGCAGTACTTTTACTATAACTCTCAGGCATGTAATCTACTGGCAGAGTGAGTGCCTTCCTTACTGCAAGTCATCGTGTTTTGGTGGATGCATGCACTGAGAACACCGGCATTCTTTTTAAAGCACACTTTGTGGGAGGGTGTGCCCCATCCCTGATTGCATTTTTATAGCACTGTTTATCTGAAGAAGATAATAAAATGGTATCGAATTTTTGTGGAAAGACCTACAAGAGTGTAGCAGAGTGAAAGGTGGTAGGCATTGAGTAGTGGTCGTTTGAAAGTGGTAGACCCCAGATAGAAATAGTGGTGTTAGGGAAGACACGGTTAATAAGCCAGTGAAGTGATAAATATGATGGAATCTTCACATTTTTTATCTTTTTATGTACTGATTACAGGGAAACTTCGCATGGGAAGGAGCCCATTTTCAATGGAGATCTAGGGAGAAAACGTCCGAAGTATTAAACTTTAAGAACTGCAATACAAAGCAAGAGAAAAGAAGGCTTGTGGTATATTCAGAGAGAGAGCAAATTTAATGGAAGTAAGGAAGTGAATGAAGAAGGGAGAATAAGTAAATGCCATGTATGAATAGGTATTTGTTCACATTTAATGATATAGTTTATCCTGGTGTTTGAGCAAGAACAGAACCATCTTTTGACTAGGAAGTCTTTTTAGAAT